>NC_050575.1:15025171-15190481 GCF_011100635.1 Trichosurus vulpecula | reverse complement strand
TCTGTCCCTCTCTCTCTCTCTCTCTGTCTCTGTCTGTCTCTCTCTCTCTCTGTCTCTCTCTGTCTCTCTCTCTCTGTCTCTGTCTCCTCCCTCTCTCTGTCTCTCTCTCTCTCTCTCTCTCGTCTCCTCTCTGTCTCTCTCTCCTCTCTTTCTCCTCTCTCTCTCTCTGTCTCTGTCTGTCTGTCTCCTCTCGTCTCTATCTCTCTGCTCTCTCTGTCTCTCTGCTCTCTCTGTCTTTCTCTGTCTCTGTCTCTCCTCTTCTCTGTCTCTCTCTCTCTCTCTCTCTGTCTCTCTCTCTGTCTCTCTCTCTCTCTGTCTCTCTCTGTCTCTCTCTCTCTCTGTCTCTCTCTCTCTCCCTCTCTCTGTCTCTCTCTCTCTCTCTCTGTCTCTCTCTCTCTGTCTCTCTCTCTCTCTCTGTCTCTCTCTGTCTCTCTCTCTCTCTGTCTCTCTCTCTCTCTCTCTCTGTCTCTCTCTCTGTCTCTCTTTCTCTCTCTCTCTCTCTGTCTCTCTCTCTCTCTGTCTCTGTCTCTCTCTGTCTCTCTGTCTCTCTCTCTCTCTGTCTCTCTGTCTCTCTCTCTCTCTCTCTCAGCAAGGATTTGGTTCTGGAGAGGGGTGCTGAGGGATCAGTGAGGTTAGAAGTGAATGCCTAACTTAGGTGTTGGGTGCAGTGAGGGGTGGGGAAGAAAAGGCTTTGGCTTCTCGCAAATGCTGGGCTCAGTTACTCATATCTTACTTCCCTATTTCTCTAAACCAGCTTTGGCTACACGTAGTAAAGCGGAGAACGATTGCAAAGTCCTTAGGAAACAGTTCCAAAACTGGAAACCAGATGGGAGGCGCGGGGACTGCTTGAGCGGAGCATGCGACCACTTGCCTCCCCTCCTTTCCCCATCCTCACCTGGAGAGCTGGGCAGAGGAAGGAGGGAGCAAAACAGGCTCCCGGGCGAGGGAGGGAGTGGAGAGAGAGGAGAGCAGAATGGGAGGGGGAGGGAGAGAGTGGAGAACTGCAGCTCTCCTCCCACCCCCACAGCAGGCTCGAAGCCTTCCCACGCTCTGCGCCCACACCCCGCGTCCTCCCTCCTCCTTCCTCCTCCTCCTCCTCCTCCTCTCCTCCCCAACCACAGACCCGGGCCTGCTTCCTCCCATTGTGCCCCCCGCCGGCTTGGGCCATCTCTCTTACCTTTGCGTCTGCGGCGCAATTTTCGTGCCGCCTTTTGCCCGCAGTCCCCTAAACTATTGGGGCCAAGCGCTCTCTACAATGCCTAGGGGAAGGTGTGGAAGGTGGGAGGGAGACGTGGAGAAGTGGGTGGGTGGTGACGTCCCCCCGCTGGAAGGCTCAGGGAACCCCGGCTTTGCCATTTCACTCCCTCGCAGTGGCCCTAGGCTGTATGAGCGCTCCCGACCTGAAAGGGCAGCCAGGGCCCCGGGGTCATTTGAGGACAGCGGCCTTGAAGGGCCCGCGCCAGACTGGCTGCTAGCGCCTCCCGAATACTGATGCTGCCGAGTCGGGTCGCTGCCGGTGACTGACTCACAATGGGCCGCCTAAGTAGCCGAGGTAGAAACTGCGGCTTGGGGAGGCTGCTTCAGTCTTTGGGGAGGCTGCCCCACTTGCTTTAGGCCGATTTTGGCGGGGGGGGGGGGGCGGGGGGGGCTGCAGCATTCCAGCTGCCCTGTGCCTCCAGCTACGACCCTCTCTCCTTGTGCGCGTGTTTTCCTTCTTACCAAAGGGAACACTCATATTTTCCTTTGTCCAACATAAACTAAAGATCTTCCCTCTCCCAGCCTTACCCTCCCCCTCCCCCCATACACATTTTGCTGAGAACACAACCTTTCCCCTTGGAATAATTTTTTCTGCCAAGGTTCTTTTAAGGAAAGCACTTTATAGAACTTTTTAAGTGTTACAGAAATGAGTTGTTATTATTGTTAGCAACTTCGCCTTGTACGAGTAATTTCCTTCTGAAAGATCTCTTGCAAACTCTAAAGAATACAGAAATATGAGGGTTTTTTAAAAAATTACTTTTCTTAGCTTTTCCTTTTCAAACCTATGGGTGCCAGAGACTAATTTCTCTTCCTAATGTTGTAGAAATTTCTTTTGAAAACCAAAAAAAGCTGTAGAAATGTAAGTTTTATTTTAAAGTATTTAATTTTGTAGTGACTGTTATTCTACAGCATTAAATTTTATTATTTCTCTGCAGCATTTAATTTTGTAGTTGTTTTCGAGGATGTCCATATAGTTCAGAAAAGTTTCATAGAAAGTCAGCAATTAGACTCTTTTTTTTTTTTCTTTTGGTGTCTTGCTGGTGCCATGGAGTCTTTTAAAGGACAGAGTCTGAAGGGCCTAATCACAATCCTATTAAGCAGCCAAAACTCCCACAGTCTTCAATAGGAGGGACTCAATACTTTCACAGACTTTAGCTAGTTCTTTGGGAGCCTTGGGGTTTTAATTCCTCCTTCATCTGACTCACAGCAGCCTGGCCTTGAACTGTTCACTCCTTCCTTTCCCAGATAAATTCCCATTGGTAAAAGGACATATACAGCTGGAGTAAAAATGAATGTCTACAAAACATGGTTGGGGGTATGTGTTGACAAATGTTTTAACTTTAAACAGTTTAATTCAGTAACATCACATTACATCTGTTTAATTAAACAAATAAATCAAACTAGTCTTTGTACCTTGCTTTTCTTCTTTTTGAAGTGGAAATAAATTTTCACCCCCTTCTGTTTGAAAATCGATTAGCTAAGATTTGGAAAATGGGTCAAATAAATTTTGCTATGCTCAGAAAAGATCATGGAGGATCAGGTTTCAGCTTAACTCAATTTAGTGCCAAAGTACAACTGACAAAGCAGACTATTGAGGAGAGGGAGTTCTAATAGAAATAAGAAGGTTTATCGACCCAACTAGCAACTTTATTCCAAAAAGATGAGGTTAAGCCAGTAAATTAGCAATACTGTAGTTAAGTTGCTAGTTTTAATGGGGGAAAGTTGAGAAATAAATTTTTGAACTGACTGTTTGAGGGTCTGTGTCTCTCTGTCTCTGTCTCTGTCTCTGTCTCTCTCTCTCGTCTATTTATATATTTTAACTTCACTCCTCCCTAGCTACCTCTCCAGCTGCCATTCTATCCAGTCTTAGAAATATAGCCCTAGAGGACTTAATACTTTCATGTTGGGAAATTCTTTCCATTCCTGCCCTGCCCCCCCTCCCCCCCACGATTGCTGATTGGTGGTTCCTGTCATCCACCGGTTCATTTTTCCTGGAAAATGTATCAATCTATTCTCCAGTGACTCCTCTCACCATTCGAGTAACTTTGTAAAACCAAAATATCCCCTCCCTTGTCAGAAATTAGTATTTAAAAGAGACACAGGTGGTGCCTTAAAGAACTAATATTTCAGTACCTCAAATGGATCTGCCATGTCATTGTCATGGCTATACTTTCCATCAGTGCAGATTTTTGTTCCATCCGTATCTTTTTGTCTTGTGAAATTCTTGTCCATGTTCTGTCATAGATGCACTACAGAGGATCTCTTCAACAGCTATAGTTCTCCTATGACTGTTAGTATTTTGTGGGAACAAGTGAATGGGTTGAACTGTTCAGGTGTTATCCCTGGCCTTCAATAAATGACTGGTCCATCTCCCTTTCCAGTCATACATTTTCTCCATCTTTCACCCCATTTCTTGCTTGGAGATCACCATTGGAAATAGGTGTCAGACTATTTGTACTCATTTTGTGCATTTTTATTGCTCTTTGGGTCACTTGAACCTCTGTGAAATTAATCAAAAGTAAAGAACTAAAGGCACCTTGTTGGAAAAGCCAAATGCTAAATTTTTTTAAAAAGTGGATTTTATTTGTGGTTTTCAATTACAGATGTTGATTAAAAAAAATAGTAGTTTATATTTGGCATTTTCTGATTTTACTTTGATGTCTTTGCACCCAAACTATGAAAGGCTTCTAAATAGGACATTATGGTCACTCAATTAAATTCACTTTTGACAATATTTATTAAGCGCTTATTTATCAATCCATAAGCATTTACTAAGTACCGACTATGTGCCTGCCACTGTGCTAAGCACTGGGAATATAAGAAGAGGCAAAAGACAGTCCTTGCCCTCAAAAAGCTTATAATCCATGGGAGAGACAACATGCAAACAAAAATATACAAAACAAGCTATATGCAGGATAAATGGGAAATAATTAAAAGAGGGAAAGCACTGGAATTAAGAGGGTTAGGAAAGGCTTCCTGTAAAAGATAAGATTTTAGTTAAGACTTAAAGGAAGCCAGGGAGGTCAGTAGTTGGGAGGGGAGAAGAGAGAGCATTCCTGGCATGGGGGATAACCAGAGAATGCTGGGAGCCAAGAGACAGAGTGTCTTCTTTGTGGAACAGCTAGGAAACCAGTGTCACTGGATCAAAGAGATATAGGGTAGGGAGTGAGGTATAAAAAGGCTGGTAAAATAGGAGGGGGCCAGATTGCAAAGGACTTTGCCAAACAAAGCATTTTGTATTCGCTCTTGAAGGCAACAGGAAGCCCTGGGAGTTTATTGAGTCGGGGAGGAGACATGATCAGACTTGGGTTTTAGGAAAATCACTTTAGTGGCTGAATGGGCAATGAATTAGAGTGGGAAGAGCCTTGAGGCAGGCAAACCCACCAGCAGGTTATTGCAGTAACCAAGGAATGAGGTGATGGGGGCTACTACCACTAAAGTGGTGGCAGTGTTGGAGGAGAGAAGGGGGCATATTTGAGAGATGTTGCAGATGTGAAATTGGCAGGCCTTGGCAACAGCTTGGACATAGGAGGCCCTGCTGGGCCAACTTACCACTGAATGTTGGATCTCTGGTATTCCTCAATGGTTACCCTATCTTTGCTGCTCCACACTGAACACAGTGCTTTTCTTTAAAGTTTATGTTTATTTTTTAAGTAGGAAGTATTTTTAAAAATTAATCTGTCAGGGTGGGGGGGGGGCAGGGAGGAAGCCAAGATGGTGGCTTGAAAACAGGGACTCCCTTAAGCTTGCCCCCAAATCTCTCCAAATATCTGGTGAGGAGTCCAGAATGTTTCCAAGTTTGAGGGATTGGGAGAATGGTGTTGCCCTCTATAGTAATAAGGAAGGTAAGTGGGGGAGGGGTTAGGGTGAAAGATAATTTCTGTTTTGGACATATTGAATTTAAGATGTCTACTGGACATCCAGTTTGAGATGTCTGAAAGACAGTTGGAGGTCAGTAGAGAGACTGGGACAGGAAAGGTAGATTTGAGAATCATAGCCATAGAGATGGTAATTAAATTCATGGAAGCTGATGAGAACACCCAGTGAAGTAGTATAGAAGAACTTAGGACAGAAACCCTGAGGAATGCCTACTGTTAGAGAGGGTGAACTGGAGGAGGACCTAGCAAAAAGACAGAGAAGAAGCTGTCAGATAGATAGGAAGACAACCAGGAGAAAGTGGTGTCCTGAAAACCTAGAGAAGAGAGTATCAAGGAGAGAGTGATCAAGTGTCAACGGCCACAGAGAACTCAAGGAGAAAGAGAATTGAGAAAAGGCCATTCATTGCATTCAGTAACTGAGAGATCATTAGTAACTTTGGAGAGAGCAATTTAAGTGGAATGACCAGGCTGGAAGTCATATTGTGAGGGGTTAAGAAGAGAGAGAGAGGGAAGAAAGTGGAAGCACCTATTATAAATGCTCTTTTTGAGGAATTTAACCACAAAAGGCAAAAGAGATATAGGATGATGGTTAGCAGGGATAGAAGAATCAAGTGAGAATTTTTTTTTCATGACAGGAGAGACATGAGCATGTTTGTAGGTAGCAGGAAATGAACCATTAGAGAAAGAGAGATTGAAAATGAGTGAAAGAATGGGGATGACAGGGAACAATGTGTTGGAGGAGACAGGATGGCATGGGATTACTTGAAAAATTAGAGGGGTTATGTAAGATTCTGTGATAGAGATAGAAAGGTGAAAAACTACACAGGCTTTGCCTTTAAGAGATTCCATGGAGCTAGGGGTGGTGGTGGTAGGGATACAACAGATACATAGATAAAAATAATACAAGGTAGAATGTGATAGGGACCAAAGAGGGATGAGGATAAAGGGTTTTAGGAAAATTTGAAGATGAAGAGAATACTTTCAATAGGAGGGATGCTTCTAGAAGGCAGTGATACTTGAGCTGAACCTTGAAGACAGATAAAGATTTCAAAAAGTGGAGATGTAGAAGTACATTCCAGGTAAAGTACTCAGGGCTCTAATAAACTGTGGGGTCCTAGAAAGATATTACAATTTCTAAGTATTTTGTGGGTCAGAAGTATCTTTAAACCATAACTCATTAGCCCCCACTGATGATTTGTTTACTTTTACTACTCAGCCAGAGAGTACACTTAGTTCAAAGCAAAGACATTAAATGAAATAGCAGTGGTAAAAACAACAGAATGTTCTTCCATAACCCTTGAGTTCACTCTCCCACAAATACACACACCCTCAGTAGGAAAAGTGCACATGGAAAGAGATCAAGTATGGAGCACACATATGTGGGGAATGCATGTGGTGAGGCACCCATGTGCAAAGGCATAAATTTAGTGAACACATGGAGCTAAGGTATAATGGAGGAGCCTGATGCCTCTGATGCTTTAAAGATGATCTTGTGGAGATGCTCTTCACTCATTCATTCTACCTGCTGGGCCAACTCACCATAGAATGTTGGGTCTCTGGTATTCCTCAATGGGTATCCTATCTTTGCTGCTCCCCACTGAGCACAATGTTTTCCTTTAAAGTTTATTTTTATTTTTTAAGTAAAAAGTATTTTTTAAAATTAATCTGTCCAGGGCAGGGGAGCCAAGATGGTGGCTTGAAAACAGGGACTCCCTTAAGCTCTTCCCCAAATCCCTCTAAACATTTGTAAAAAATTACTCTAAACAAATTCTAGGGCTACAGAACCCATGAAATAAGAAAGGAAAACAAATCTCCAGCCCAAGACCACCTGGATGGTCGCTGGGAAGGGTCTATTGCACTGTGCTGGGAACAGAGCACAGCCCAGTGCCGGCCCTGCCAGGACAGACCAAGCCTGGAGTAAAGGGGGGCCAGCATAGGGGTGGAGCAGGCCTCAGGATCCTGAATTGCTGAACTGTGGCAGCTACCAGACTTCTCAACCCACAAATGCCAAAGACAAAGTAGCAGGTCAGCAGAAAACTGCTGAATCTGGATTCGGGAAGTGAACAGACCTGGCTGTAGCTGTGCCCGCAGCAGCAGCAGCAGCCTCAAGCCCATACAGTGGGAGGAATCAAACAGCTGATCAGAGCAGGAGGGCAGAGATTGCTTTGCTGGGGCTGAGGCAAGGTTCTCTTGCTTTGCCCAGCTTGGATCTGGGTCATATTCCTGGTTGGTGGTTCTTGGGGGAGGAGGAGTGCTGGTGTGGCAGAACTTTGTGGTGGCTGTGGAGAGGGAGTCTGCCTGTTGGTTACACAGCAGAAAGGAGTGCCTGCACTCACAGACCAGAGCACAGGCCAGGAGAGGAGCATCATACCAGCTCAGAGTAGAAGTAGCTCTGAAAACAGCAGCATAAAAACCCTGAAGCTTGGGACAACACACTCTCCACTCTAAAAGCAGTCATACCCTGACAAAAAGCTCAAAAGTCAAGTAATTGGCTGGGAAGATGAACAAGCAGAGAAAAAGGACTCAGACTATTGAATCTTTCTTTGGTGACAAAGAAGGTTAAAACATACAGCCAGAAGAAGTCAACAAAGTCAAAGATCCTACATCAAAAGTCTCCAAGAAAAATACTAATTGGTCTCAGGCCATGGAAGAGCTCAAAAAGGATTTGGAAAACCAAATAAGAGAAGTAGAGGAACAGCTGGGAAGAGAAATGAGAGAGTGCAAGAAAATCATGAAAAACAAGTCAATGACTTGCTAAAGGAGACCCAAAAAATACTGAAGAAAATAACACCTTAAAAATAGACTAACCCAAATGGCAAAAGAGCTCCAAAAACCCAATGAGGAGAAGAATGCCTTAAAAGGCAGAATTAACCAAATGGAAAAGGAGGTCCAAAAGACCACTGAAGAAAATACTGCCTTAAAAATTAGATTGGAGCAAGTGGAAGCTAATGACTTTGAGAGAAATCAAGATATTATAAAAGAGAACCAAAAGAATGAAAAAATGGAAGACAATGTGAAATATCTCATTGGAAAAACCACTGACCTGGAGAATAGATCCAGGAGAGATAATTTAAAAATCATTGGACTCCCTGAAAGCCATGATCAAAAAAAGAACCTAGACATCATCTTTCATGAAATTATCAAGGAAAACTTCCCTGGTATTCTAGAACCAGAGGGTAAAATAGAAGTTGAAAGAATCCACTGATCTCCTGAAAAAGATCCCCAAAAGAAAACTCCTAGGAATATTGTAGCCAAATTCCAGAGTTTCCAGGTCAAGGAGAAAATATTGCAAGCAGCCAGAAAGAAACAATTTGAATATTGTGGAAACACAATCAGGATAATACAAGATCTAGCTGCTTCCACATTAAGGGATCAAAGAGCTTGGAATATGATATTCCAGAGGTCAAAGGAGCTATGATTCAAACCAAGAATAACCTACTCAGCAAAACTGAGTGTAATACTCCAGGGCAAAATATGGATCTTCAATAAAATAGAGGACTTTCAAGCATTCTCAATGAAAAGACCAGAGCTAAATAGAAAATTTGACTTTCAAATACGAGAGTCAAGAGAAGCATAAAAAGGTAAACAGGAAAGATAAATCATAAGAGACTTACTAAAGTTGAACTGTTTTGTTTATATTCCTACATGGAAAGATGATGTATGTAACTCATGAGACCTTTCTTAGTATTATGGTAGTTGAAGAGAATATACATATATATATATATATATAGACAGAGGGCACAGAGTGAGTTGAATATGAAGGGATGATATCCAAAAAAAAAATTAAATTAAAGAGTGAGAGAGGACTATATTGGGAGAAGGAGAAAGAGAGTGATAGAATAGGGTAAATTATCTCAAATAAAAGTGGCAAGAAAAAGCAGTTATAATGGAAGCGAAGAGGGAGGGGGCAGGTGAAAGGGAATGAGTGAATCTTGCTCTCATTGGATTTGACTTGAGAAGGGAATAACCTACACACTCAATTGGATATCTTACCCTACAGGAAAGTTGGGAGGAAGGGGACAAGGGAGGGTACAATAGAAAGGAGGGCAGATTGGGGGAGGAGGTAGTCAAAAGCAAACACTTTTGAAAAGGGACAGGGTCAAGGGAGAAAAGTGAATAAAGGGGGACAGGATAGGATGGAGGGAAATATAGTTAGTCTTTCACAACAGGACTATTATGGAAGTGTTTTGCATAATGATACATGTGTGGCCTATGTTGAATTGCTTGCCTTCTCAAGGAGGGTGGGTGGGGAGGGAAGAAGGGAGAAAATTTGGAATGTAAAGTTCTAAAAATGAATGTTTAAAAAAAAGTTGTTTTTACATGCAACTGGGAATTAAGATATACAGGCAACGGGGTATAGAAATCTATCTTGCCCTACAAGAAGGTAAGAGGAAAGGTGATAAGGGGTGGGAGGGAGTGGGGTGATAGAAGGGAAGGCAGACTGGGGAAAGGGGCAATCAGAATTTATGCCATCTTAGGGTGGGTGGGAGGGTAGAAATGGGGAGAAAATTTGTAACTCAAAATCTTGTGGAAATCAATGTTGGAAACTAAAAATATTAAATAAAATAAAATAATCCTGAAAAAAATTAATCTGTCCCTTCCACTATCTCTGCCCCACCTCAATACATAGCTACATGGCAAAACTAATTCTCACATACGTCATATCAAAAAATGTATGCCTCTATTTGCATTTTAAGTTCATCTTTTTTCTCTTAGGAAGTAAGTAGCAAGTTCCATCTTCATTCTTTTGAATCCTTAGTTTATCCTTGTGTTGCTCAGAGATCTAGTGCTACTCACTTCACTTTGCATCAGTTCATAAAGTTCTTCCAGTTTCCTCTGAAATTGTCATTATTTATGGCATGATAACATTCCATTTCATTCATATACCACAATTTGTTTGGCTGTTACCCAATAGACTACTTTCTTAGTTTCCAAATTTTGGCTTTTATAAATATTTTTATACCTATAGATCCTTTCCCTCTTTCTCTGATTTCTTTGGGGCATAGGCCTACTAGTGGTATAGCTGGGTCAAAGGGTATGCACAATTTGGTAACTTTCTGGGAATGATTCCAAATTACTTTGCAGAATGGCTAGACTAATTCACATTTCTAAGAGTTCACTACTGTACCTGTTTTACCATAGGCTCTCTAACATTTGTCATTTTCCTCTTTTGTCATCTTTGGAAATCTGATAGGTATGAGGTGGAACCTCACAGTTGCTTTAATTGGCATTTATCTAATTATAGTGATTTAGGGCATTTTTTCATGTGATTGTTGATAGGTTGATTTTCTTCCTTTGAGAACTGCAAATGGCTTTTAGTCTTTTACATTTTAATCAGTTCTGTATATATCCTTATATATCTTGGGTATGAGACCTTTATTAGAGGAACATGTTGCAAAGATTTTTCTTCCCAGTAACCTATTTCTCTTTGAATTCTTACTACATTGGATTCACTTGTGCAAAATATAAATTTTTTTATAGCCAACATTTTAAATTTTATCTTGTGATCCTTTCTGTTACTTGTTTAGTCATGAACTTTTCCTCATCCATACATTTGAAGGATAAATTCTTGCCTGTTTCTCTAATTTGTTTATGACGTGACTCTAGGTCACATATCTATTTGGAACTTATCTTGGTATGTTGAGTGAAGTGTTGATCTAAACTTAATTTCTTATAAACTACTGTCCAGTTTTCCCTGTGGTTTATTTTGTTCTTTTCTCCAGATAGTGAATTCTTTCCTCGCCTACCTCCTTTAAAATTTTTTTATTCTTGAGATTCTCCTCTCCTCTCTCACCAAATTGCTTTAATGATTACTGCTTTGGCGTACAATTTGAGATCTGGTGCTGATAAATTTCCTTTCCTCACCCACCTCCTTTAAAATCTTTTATTCTTGAGATTCTTGATGTTTCTTCTTACATATGATTTTGGTTATTAATTTTTCTAGCTTTATAAAATATTCATATATGAGTATGATTGGTACAACAGTAAAGAAGCAAAGCAAATTACTGTCATTTTTATTATGTTGTCTCAACCTACCCATTAGCAAGTAATGTTTCTCCAATTATTTAGATCTGTGTTTATTTCTGCAAGAAGTGCGTTTTAGTTAGATTCATGTAGCTCCTGGGTGCATCTTAGTAGATATACTCCCAAGTACTTTATAGCTTCTGTAGTTCTTCTGAAAAGACTTTCTCTTTCTAGTTCTTTTTTTCTTGATTTTGTTAGAAATACTGATGACTAATGTGGATTTATTTTATATCTTGCAACTTTTCCGAAAAGATTATTTCAGTTAATTTTTAGTTGACTCACTCTAAGTACACTGCAATATCATTCCCCACAGGTGAAAATTTTGCTCCTTCTTTGCCCAAATTTATTCACTCAATTCCTTTTTCTCATTTTTTTTTGCCTATACATGCATTTCTAGCGCTGTGTTAAATAGTAATAGTGACAATGAGCATCCTTGCTTTATCCCTAATATTATTAGAAAGGCCAGGGGCAGCTAGGTGGTGGAGTGGATGGAGCATAAGCCTGGAAACAGAAGAACCCGAGTTCAAATCTGGCCTCAGAAACTTACTAGCTGTGTGACCCTGGACCAATCACTTAACCTCAATTAACTCCCTCCAAATAAAAAAAGAAAGGCCTCTATTTTTTCCCTATTCTCTTGGATTTAAATAAATTCTACAGGGTGTTCCTAAAGTCTGGGCACATAGGTAAAAATGCATATTTTCAAGAAATGAATGAGATTTTCAACAATATTTTATTTAATTGAAATATTAACAAATAACATCTTCAACATGATTTCTATCGTTTGTGATGCAAAGGTTAATGTGCTTTGCAAGATTCACATGAACTCGATGGAATAACTCCACATTGCCATCAATTTTAGCACATTCACTCTTTTTGTGTTCAGTCAAGTGTATTGCATCTGTGATTTTCATTGAGTACACCTTCTCCTTTAGCATACCCCAGAAAAAGAAGTCAAAGGGGCTAAGGTCTATTAATATTCCAAATACTTCAAAATATGCATTTTTATTATTAAGGAATGATCCATCTATTCCCAATGTTTTAAAATAATTTTTTTAATTAGAAAAGATTGTTGGATTTTCTGAAAATCCTTTTCAGTATCTACTGAGGTAAACATGTTGCTTTTGTTAATATAATAATATGGTTTATTATATCTTTTATCTTCCTTGTGTTGAACTAATCCCGCATCTCTGATAAAAACCCAAGTTGGTCATTGTATATAATTTTTCTAATACATTTTTGTAGCCTAGTTGTCAATATTTTATTTAAAAATTTCACATTAGTGTTTATTAGGGATATTGATGCGCAGTTTTTTCCCCCTTCTGCTTTGTCTTTTCCTGGTTTAGGTATCCTTTTTGAGAACTAAGGATGAACAACAATCTGTGAGTTGTGGCAGCTGGCCCCCGTGGACCCCCCTGGCCAGTTCCAGTTAAGCAGGACCCCACTGGCCAGTTCCAGTTAGGCAATGCTTTACTTCCTCCCTCCTCCTCTCTTCTTTTCCTCTTCCCTTCTCCTTCTGTCCACATGGGGAGTCATACCCTTACATGTAGGTACTCTGCCCAAAGAAATATAAATTTTGATTGCTTATACCTTGCAATGTATGTTGGGATTTGGGGGATAGATTTTTTTCTTCTATCTTTTTTTAAAACTAGAACAATTAACCCTTTTGTATCATATAGTTTTCATTCAGGATTTCCTGAAATGTAGCTCTGGTAAACCAGGCTTGATAAAGCCCATTGGAATTCAAATGAAGCTACTTGACTATGCCTTTAAATCCAAATCACTCTGGCTCTAACTGGTGGGCCAATAATATGTCCCAGCCCAAGCCTCACTTGCTCATTGTTTAGATGGCTCAGAGTAAGTGTAAACAGCAATTGTTTCTGTTCTGGCCAGAAACTCTGAGGGTCTTTCCTTTCCAGATTGATTCTTTTGTGAAGACAAACTAGGTCATCTTTTGCCTCAGTTCTTACCTAGCCTTTAATCACTGAATGGGAGAGAACTGGGAAGCCCAAGGTCCCCGGCTGCCTCTGGGGCCATCTCCAGTCATCTTGACCTATATCTTGCCACAGGACTTTGGAGGAGAGTGTGAGGCTGATGACTTTGCATAGTTCTGCCTCACTTAAATCCAATTTACTTGCAAGTCAAGGCATCACCCTCCTGATATTATTGGTCCTCTTCAAGAATGAAGGACAAACAACAACAATCAAGACCATATTTGTGTAAAAAAGATTGGAAGGGTACCTCCTTTTCATATTATTGCAATTTATGTAATATCAGAATTAATCATTCTTTGGATGTTTGATTGAATTCACTTATGAATCCATCTGGTCCTAGAGATTTTTTCTTTTGAGATCATTTATGGCTTGATTTCTTTTTCTGATATGAGGTTATTTAGACAGTCTATTTCTTCTTTTCTTAATCTGGGTATTTTGTATTTTTGTAAGTATCCATCTGTATGTAAAGTGGATTTATTTTCTTAAGATACTAGTTCCCAGGATTCATGGCCATAAAAAATCTACTAGTTCCCAAGATCATGGGTTGTAAACACTCTCACTTCATTTGCACAGTAAGATATAAGGATGCATAATATAAACATTTAAGTTAAGTTGTAAACAGCACACTGCAAGTGCTCTGTTTTAAGTCACCATGATATTACCAAAGTTAATGTAAACTTGTGAGGCTATTGCTGGCAAATTGCTTTCTTTGTGTGCTCCTCTATAAATCAAGTGATCACTGGTCAGTAATTGTGGATTTGCAGAATTGTAGAATGCACAAGAGGGAATGCTGTGCCTGCCTTAATTTGCCACCATCAAGGCTTGGGAGATATGTGAACACTGTTCTTGCTTTGACCAGCAGCCATCAAGATTTAGGTGGTGTTGAATAATGTGTGTGCTTGTCTTGCCAGGCCCCCATAGAGACTTAGGGAATGCTCTTACTTTTGTTCTCACCTGCTCCTGTGAGAGGAGTGATTGGGGATCCTATAGGAGTTGGTGCTCCCATTATCAGCAACCCCCTTGAGAAGAATCAAGAAATTAACTCCTATCATGTCTTGGATGCTGTCCTTCTGGCTGCCTGGATCAAGAGTGAACCTGTAGAGGCTGGAGCCCAAAAGCTCCTTACACCATTTATTTCCTCTAAATTATGTTTTATTAGAATATAATTGGACAGAAAAATTCCTGTTAATTTCTTTTATTTCCCTTTCAATTGCTTTGAGTTTTCCTTTTAATTCTTCAAATTAATAATATAGTTTCCCTCTCTTTCAAAAATCAGGTTAGCTAATTTTATTTTATTAAATTTTTTTAAAATAAGAGCTAGTTTTATCAACCAATTCAGTGGTCTCTGCTTTCATTTTTTTATTAGTGTCTTCCTTAATTTTCAGAAATTCTACTTTGCTATTTAATTGGGAATTTTTGATTTGTTGTTATTCCAATTTTTAAAAATAGCATGCCCAATTCATTGATTTATTCTTTGTTTCATTTATAAAATCACACACACCACAAACACACACACACACACACACACACACACACACACACATTCCATTTAGAATTGCTTTAGCTATATCCAAATAAATTTTGGTTTGTTATCTCACTAATGTTGTTTTCTTTGATAACATTCTTAATGTACCTATAATTTGTTGTCTGATTAACAATTCTTTAGAATTATATTAATTAGCTTCCAAGTACTTTTAGATTTTTCTTTAAGAAACTTTAATTGAATTATGATCAATAAACCATGTATTAAGTATTTCTGAATTTCTGCATTTTTGGTGAGATCTTTATAAAGCACCAATATGTTATTAATTTTTGTAAAGTTGCCATGTACAGGTGAAAAGTATTTATCTTCCTTTCTATTCTCATTCAGTAACTACCACAGATCTATCCTCTCTAATTTTTCTAAAATTCTCTTTGAGTACTTAACTTCTTTCTTGTTTACCTTTTAGTTACATTTGCCTAGATCTGAAAGGGATACATTATATTCCCCATGATTATAGTTTTACAATACTATCTATTTTCCCCTCCAATTCAATTAACTTTTACTTTAAGTATTTAGATACTATGTTATTAGGCACGTATGCATTAAGTATTTATATTGACTTTGAAAAAATCTACACTGTCTTTAAGGATAATATAATTCCGCTGTTTATCTCTTTTCATGCTTGTGTCTCTCAGAGATACTTTTTTTATACATCATCATTATTCTACCAGAAGCAAACTGGTGGGGTCTGCACATGAGACTTTCCCCTATCATACTTCATCTTCCAATAGTATCTCTCCAGACAAGCTGGTCTACTAGTGCCTGAAGCATAGCTTAGCACTGGTCTTGGAGTGAGAAGACCAGAGTCTTGTATCTGATCTAACTATCTGGGTGATCTGCTGAAGTCTAGGGTTAATTGAATATTCACTAACATACAAGATTATTAAATTATTGCTAAATTGAACAAATATTCACTAAGATTCTATTATGACCAAGGTATTGTGCTAAGCATTGGGGATATAAAGACAAGAACAAATCACTTTGTTTCCTCAACAAACTTAGATTCCACTAGATGATATAACATGTACACAGTTAAGTAAAGGCGGAATTTGGTAAACCTCAGTGTACTGTAAAAATATGAAGTTTTTTGCACTTTGTACCCTCTTGCTTCCAAGCTCTCAATCTACACTTTTTAATAATAGTGGTTGTGCTTGTACTACAAAGAACCATGATTTCCATGTTGTGGATATTCCCTTCACCAATGAAGACCACCATTCCTCTACAACTTGGTACATAGATTTAAAGAGCTATTAGCGCAAGACTCAGAGTCCATGGAACCTTGTCCAGTAGGTTCAGTTTTCCAAAGTGCTTTCTTTGCTACAGCCCTATGATGTAGCACATCAACCCAGACTGTAACCTCTTAGTAGGTGAATCAATGAGTTGCCATGGCTAAATCAATCACCCCTTAAAGTCAATTTTTTTTTCTGGTAAAGAGTCTCTTAGCTCTTACCTAATATCTTTATTGGCTGCATCCTAATCCATTAATAGGCTCATATTTAAAACTAATTTAAGTTTAATTTAAAACTAATCCATTTTGGTAGGTCTTCTTACCAGTCCCTTCATTTTATAGGTGAAGAAACTTATGTTCAGCTGAGTTAAGTAAAGGCAGTTAGGAGGTGCAACACATGGAGTGGAGCTTGGCGTTGGGAAGACCTGATTTCAAATCCAGCCTCAGACATTTACCAGCTCTGTGATCCTGGGCAAGTTGTTTGCTTTTTATCTGCCTTAATTCCCCTCATCTGTAAAGTTGGGATGATAATAGCATCTACCTTCCGAGGTTGTTGTGAGTATAAAAAGAGATGTTTGTAAAGCACTTTACAAACCTTGAAACACTACATGAATGCTAGTTGTTGTTGCTATTTGATTTGCTGAGAGTCACAAAGCCCTTTGACCCAAATTCAGTACTCTTTCCGTTGTATTTTCTACAAAATAACCGGGAGCCAGATGATAAAAGAATACCAGGAGAGAAGAGGCTCCCCGATGTAGCCTTTAAGAATCCTAGGTCCTCTCCACACCATAAGGAGGCATCAGAGAACTTTGGTAGAAGAATAGGCATTCTTGGGTAAGTTGCTTAATCACTATTTGCCTCAGTTTCCTCCTCTATAAAATGGGGATAATAATAGCACCTATTTTCCATTGTTGCTGTGAGGACCAAATGATATAATAGTTGTAAAGCACTTAGCACGGTGCCTGAGAGTGGGAAGCACTATAGTAAATAGTATTATAAATATTAGCTATTATTATTATTAGAATTCTGTGACTGGTCTATTTCAACTGATATGAAGTTTCTTAAATGATATTGAAGTCGTGTTTATTTAAAACATAGATGTGACTCAGCAGGGCTGCCGTGAAGGCAGCAGCAGAAATCAGAGGAAAGGATTCCCAACCAAAACAAAACCAGAAATCCAAACAAACTCCAATCAGCTCTGGATAGCCTTGAATTTTATTTGACCAAGGAAAGGGGCAAATGTTAAAAAATGTTCTCAAAATATCTCAAAAATATGGCTTTAGGACTGAGAATGATCTTTGTTCTGAGAATGGAGCAAAAATAATCAAAAGGGGGTTGAAATCAAAGATAAGTAGTTGATTGGAAAGAGTCCGTTTATTTATAAACCACTAGACTCTTGGTTGCAGACAAGCTATTGAAAGAACTGGTAGATGCTATTGGCGAGCCACTGTAAATGTTCTTTAAAGCAGTGGTGTCGAACTCAGATAGAAATGGGGGTCATTAATCTCTACATAAGGGATAATATTTGTAATGCTGTGCAAGCCAGAAGTCAACATGCAGTCCCATACCGACTTAGTTTTAAAATGCGATGTTATCCATGTTTTATTATATTTTTGTTTATTTTGTTAAATATTTCCCAATTAGATTTTAATCAAGTTCAGCTGAGTAGGGAATGTTGTCATGGGCTGCTGCCCAAAGGAGGTGTGTTTGATACCTTTGCTTTAAAGGACTAGTGAATAGAATTTATCTCACAGAAATGGAGGACAAATGTTACTTTTTTTTTTTTTTTTTTTTTTTTAGGAATAGGGAGCTTGGCAGAGGGAACTTGTGCTCCACTTGTATAGCCTTCAATATGAGTCTGGTGATGGGCTGTAGGGTGGTCATGGATCATCTTAGCTAAGTTTATTAGGGGGCTTTAAGACTATGAATTTTTCAGGCATGAAAATTTTGGAAGATAAACTACAAATTACAAATGTTACCATTTTCAACAAAAGAAATAGAGCCTAGAAACTATAGGCCAGGGAGCTTGACTTCAAAGTCTGGAGAAATTCTAGAACACATTATAATCTTCCAGAAGGAGAAGCAATGGTTACTAAAAGGCAGTGTATCTTCAACAAGAAGGACTAACAGACTAACCCTGTTTCCTTTTTTGATAGGGTAAATAAACTTATATATCTGGGGAATGTTATAGACATTATAAACCTAGATTTCAACTGAGCCCTTGGCAGTGCTTCATATGATATTCTTGCAGACAAGATGAAGAGGTAGGGACTAGATGATTGGATAGCAAGGTGGATTTGGGATTGGTTGAATACCTGACTGAAAGAGCAGTCATTAATGACTCAATATAATGTCATCTTGCACAGAGGTTTCTAGTAGACAGTTCTGGGAATTTGTCCTTGACCCTAGTCTGTTTAGCATTTTCAATCAATGACTTGGACAAATTCAGAGAAGACGTGCTTGTAAAAATTTGTAGATGACATGAAGCTGAGAATAAGAATTAACATGTTGAACAATAGAGTCTGGATCCAAAAAGATTTTGATAGCCCAGAGTAATGAGCCAACCTCAAAGAATTAAATTTAATATAGACACATATTAAGTCCTATACTTTTTAATTAAAAAAAATCAACTTTGAAAGTACAGGATGGGTGACATATGACTTGACAACAATTTGTGTGAAAAAGACCTGGATATTTTAGTGGATTGCAAGGATAACAGGGATCAAAAGTATGGCATACAACCAATCCCCCCCCCCAAACAAAACCCCAAACACATGCTAGCCTGAGCTTCATTAACAATGTCCTAATTCCTATAAAGAGGGAGGTGATAGTCTGGAGTCAAACATTCAGTTACAGTGAAAGAAAATTTTAGAGAAGACATTTACAAAATACAGGGTGTCCCTAAAGTCTGGACACATAGGAAAAAATGCATATTTTGAAATATTGGGAATATTAAGAGACCTTAGCCCCCTTGACTTCTTTTTTTGGGGTATGCTAAAGGAGAAGGTGTACTCAATGAAAATCACAGATGCAATACACTTGACTGAACACAAAAAGAGTGAATGTGCTAAAATTGAGGGCAATATGGAGTTACTGCATTGAGTTCATGTGAATCTTGCAAAACGCATCAACCTTTGCATCACAAATGATGGAAATCATATTGAAGATGTTATTTGTTAATATTCCAATTAAATAAAATGTGGTTGAAAATTTTATTCATTTCATTTCTTGAAAATATACGTTTTTGCCTATGTGTCCAGACTTTAGGTAGAATATATCTCGAAAAGGATGAATAAGATGCTTAGAAGAAGACTAGGGACTGTATTGTGTGGTGAAAGATTGAAGGAAGTGAGGATGATTTGGAGGTGGAGTTGGAGGCACACACATTTAGGGTTAGGGTTGGGCTTAGAGGCAGAGGGGATGAAAAGACATGGAGACGGCATGCAAGATATATTTAAAGTAGGGCTCTAAGAAGGAATGCCATGTAAAAGAGTGATTAGAGATTAAAAGAGTGGTTGATTATTGTTTCATTTGGAGCCAGAACACATAACTAAAAACTACAACAAGACAGATATTGGCTGGATTTAAGGATAAAACTTCTTTTTTGGGGGGGGGGGGATAAAACTTCTAACAAAGCTTAATGGAGAAAGGATACTCAACTGGGGGTGATCAGGGAAGGCTGCAGAGATGAGGTGGTACTTGAGTTGAGCTTTGAAGGAAGATGAAGAATTTAAAAGGTAGAGATGAGAAGGGAGTGTCCATGAGCATTAGGGACAACCTAAATAAATGTACTGGGGTGAGGGGTGGGGAGTGGCAGGGTAAAACTTATGAAGAAGTGGGGATGGTAGTAATGATGCTTAACCTGGAAGGAACACTTGTGAGGGACTGATAGATGTCTTCATTTGTTTTTTGAAGAACTTGAATATAGAAGAGAAGTTAGACTTGATTGGTTTGTCCACAGAGTACAAAACTAGGAGCAATGAATGGAAATCTCAGGTAGGTAGTTTTAAGGCTTAAAAAGTAGAATGGGCTGGTTCAGAACATAATGGGTTCCCTTCCATAGGAGGTCTCCATTCAGAGGTTGGATGACCACTTGTTGGAAACCAGGTAGAAGGGATTCTTGGCAAGGTTTAGGTTGGATTACTTGACCTCTGGGGACTTTTCCAGCTCTGTTATTTTGTCATTTTGGGGTGACTTTCATGAGAATTTTTTAAACTCTCTTGATAATTATGCTTTTTATGAGAGGTAATGAATTTGACAACTTATTCGCCCAAGCTCTGTATCAATAGATAAAATAAAGTCTTATATTAAAGCACACATATGTGTATATGTACATACACACATATATACATGTATATACATGTGTGTGTTTGTGTCTAATAACAGCCATCTCCAGGGACAGGGGCAGGAAAAGAAGAAAAAAAGGAAAAAATAAATTACTTGATTACTATATATTTAGAAGGAATAGCAAATTGTACATAATAGATTTGCAGTTTCAGATGCAATTATCTCTTTTTCTGTTCTACTATGTTATAGAAATGCTTGTTTTATTTCTTAAGTTCAGAATAATAAAAAAACACACACGTACCTTTGGGAAAGAGAGTAAAGCAGGAGAGGTACTGAAGTACTTCAAAAGAGCCTTTCAGATAAGTATCACAGGATGATAGATTCAGATCTGGAAGAGAACTTTGATGGAATCAATGAGAAATAAAATTCTCAGTTTGTAAAGAAAATTAGCAGAAGCTGCAGAAAATAAAGCAAAGCAAGGTAAAGGCACATTTGACTTGGAAAAAAGGGCTTGAAATTTACATACACAGGGGATATAACTAGTTAGAAGACAGTGCTCAAGACAACTGTCTAAGCATCACTCCCTTACTTAAAAAAACATGAATACAATAGAAACATAGACTTTTTCCAGAAAAAAATTACTCAAGAAAAAATTTCAGAAATATAAAATCAAGAAATAAATTATGCATCAGTAGAATTTACTGGATAATCTTAGAGAGATTTATCAGATTCAACTCAAAATGTAATATTGCCACCAAACTAAAGAGTTTTATTAAGAAAGAGATGACTTTATAAGTGATTAGAAAGAAAAAAATCAATAACAATTTCTAACTCAAATTCCATGGGATTATTTGTCTGTCAGTGAGCACAGAAAAATTAGAATATGATTTAAAGAAAGTCAAAGTAAATCAGACTTTGCCACAGAATCTTCCACCCTACCAAACAATATTCAAAGATAAAAACTATAATTTTGATTACCACATTTTTTCAAGTGTTTTTTACAGGAAAAATAACCACGCTGGGATGAAATCTGTTATTCAGGTTAGGAAGAGAATCAATCTTCAGGTGGGGATGCCTGATATGCAAAACAATGGCAAACATCGGGTAATATGACCTTCAAAATTCTGAATTCCTTAATCAGTAGAAGAGGATTCCATACACATGTTATACAAGGTTAACAAGAACAGTGAGCATATTATCACATAAAATTTTCACAAAGGATAGAGAAAAATGGATTGGGGATTTATTGTGAATATTACCTAAATTAAACCAAAAAAAGAGGTTATTATCATATGTTTTTGCATCTAGTGATCAGGGGAAGGGATAAACAGATTTGGGATGGGGATCCCATATTAACGTTTACTAGAATGAGTAAAATAGCAGCGGACTGGGGAAATCTTAAGTCAATTTCAGGGGTTGGGGGAGTCTGCTTGGGATGGGCATCAGAGTGGTGTAAGCATTGGTAGAGTTCACCAATTGGGCAATTTTAGGAAAATGGCAAGAAAACAAATGATTTTACTCAAAAAGGCCCAATGGCAAGGACATTTTGACTGGTAACTAAAAGTCACAAATAGGCTGAGGAGGGAGAGAAAGAAGTCTAATAAATTTAAAAATAAACATAATAACAACCACAAAAAAGGGAGGGAAGCTTAAGGAGAAGAATTCATGGACTGTGAGCTTTGTAAATATTTAAGAAGAAAGGTTGTTGGAGGGAGAGGGGAGAATGGGTGACCTCAACAGAGTAACAGTCTCATGGAGGGGGGACAGGGGGAAAGAAATGGAAGAGGGAGAGGGGAAAGAAATACAGGAAGGAGGAGTATGAAGGAAAAAAATCCTTAAATTAGCTGAGTCAATCGAATTCTGTGGATGTATGTTGGGATAATTGTCTGTGTTTGTTTATAAAGAAAGTGTGGAGGGAAGGGAAGGTATAAATACTTTAAAAACACAGAGGTAATTGAATAATCTAGAAAAGATTTAGCACTACAAGTGAGTGTTGGGGTGAATGTTTATATATACATAAGACTGGGATTTGACTAATTAGAGCGATTTCCCTCTAATTAGATTCATTTCATTACTAGCAAGATAAATATCTTTAAAGACATTCTTTTAAAGATTATCTTTAAAGATAAATATGATAGACCATGAGGGAATATAGACTTAAGAAGCAACAAATAAGAAAGGACTATGTATCAAAGAAAAGTCTAGAATAAACAGAAAGGCAAGAGAACAAGGGGATGAAATCCTTTTTAGAAAAAGGTGCAGAAAATGTAATAAGAAGACTAATAGATATCGCAAAGTCCAACTCCTTTCTTTTCTAAATGAGGAATCTGAGGTTTCTTGCCTGAGACACCATAGATAAGAAAGTAGGACAAGTGAGATTTCATGCCCAGTTCCTAGTTCTAAACTTAGGCCTCTTTTCCATTGCACTAAGGAAGCTTCAGTCTTTTTCTCGATCTCTTCAGGACCTAGCACAAAGTTTTGCACATAGTAGGTGCTTAACACATCTTTACTGAGCTAGGGTAGGGGTTCTAACCCTTTTTTAAGTCATGAAATCCTTTGTCTGGTGAAGGCTGCGGACTCCTCAGAATAATGTTTTAAAATGTATAAAAGAAAATGCATAGTATTTAGGAAGAAACCAATTATGTTGAAATGCAGCTATATAAAAATATATTTTAAAAGAGTTCATGGACCTTTTATTTCAGGTATACTACAGTCTTCTGTGTTTTGCTTTTATACTGTTGACTTTATAGTTTCGTCTACTTTTTCCCCTAAAATAATGACAAGACATCCTTATTCCTTAGAATAAGTGAAACATTTTACATAAAGAAAGATTCCTTATTTGCTGGTGTTTTGTTGAAAACATATAGGAAGATATCTTCATTGGACCTTGAATTGCTAAAATAATGAAGAATGTCACCTTTAGTTGCTCATCAGCTCATCCTGGAAATAACCTTAAAAATTCTACTTAACCATCTAACATAGAAATTATTAAAATAGCTTGCATTTTTATACTTCAGTTTAAGAATATATCCTTTCATGAAGAAACATCCTTTCTCAGAACACTGTGGAACACATCCATATAATGGAATAAATATTACATTAAATTATGCATTTTAAAAAAAAAACAATTCACATAGTTACATCCGAACAAAACTGAGATATTGTGCCTAGAACTAGGAAGACTGAGATCTCAGGCAAAGGGTTAGTATTGCTTTGGGGTTGGGTTTCAGATACTATGACTGGAGCCAGAAAGAACGGAACTACAGGGCAAAGACCTATTGACATCAAACCAGGTCTTTAGACTGTGTTTGGTCCCTCATTGCTTTTTTTTTCCCTTTAAAAGTTTTTCTTAATTATTATGAACTTCATCACCAGCAAACATTTCAAAGAACAAATACATTAAAAAAAAGAAATGTGTGTCTAATATCCATTCTGGACTACTCACTGAACTTGTACTTGCAAGTTGGGGTCTGAAGATGGCTGATACCCTCAGGTTAATCCTGATGATTTTTGTGGGTTTATTTTACATCCTGCAACTTTACTGAAATTGTTTATATTAAGGTTTTGTTAAATCTATAGAACTCTCTAAGTAAACTACCATGTCATATATACATAGCATTAATTTTGTTTGATTTTTGTCTATACTTATTCCCTCAATTTCATTTTATTCTCTTATTACTATAGCTAGCATTTCTAGAATTTTGTAGAATAATTTCCATTACAGATAATGCCAGCTTTTGGTTTTGATTAAATATTATCTACACACATAATGGAAAGTTCCATTTATTCCTATGCTTGCTTTTTTTTTAAACCTCAAATGTGTGCCATAATTTGTCCAAAGCCTTTTCTGCTTCTATTATTATAATGCTGTGATTTCTTTTGGTTTTGTTTTTAATATGGTTTATTATGTTCATACTCTTTCTAATATTGAACCAAACCTTCATTCCTGGTATGAGTTCTACCTCGTATTATCATATAACTTTTAAAATAACTTCTGTATTAATATTTTATTCGACATTTTTTATATTAACAACATTGAGATTGGTCAATAGCTTTCTTTACCTGCTTCATCTTTTCCTGGCTTGGGCTTTAGGTCTTTATTTATCTCATTCAAGGAGTTTGGTAGAATGCTGAATTTACCTGTTTTTTTTTTAAAAACTATATATTATTTAACTTAACTGTCCTTTGAATGTTTATTAGAAGTACCTATAAATTTATATGATCCTAGTGGTTTTTCTTTGGGAGTTACTTTATGGCTTGTTCAATTCTTTTGTCTGAGATTCGACGATTTATATTCTTTCTTTCTAGTTTTATTCGGTTATTTTTTCAGTTTTTTCTGACTCTTCATGATACCATTGGGGTTTTCTTGGCAAAGATACCAGAGTGGTTTGCTATTTCCTTTTCTGGCTCATTTTACAGATAAGGAAACTGAGGCAAACAGTTAAGTGACTTGTCCAGGGTCACACAGCTAGTAAGTGGATGAGGCTAGATTTGAACTCACAAAGAGGAGTCTTCCTGATCAGGCCTGGTACTCTATCTACTGTGCCACCTAGCTGCCCACAATAAATCTGGTGAAATGTAAAATTCCAGTTACTGTTATTATGTAATGTATTTAACATTTCTGCTTTTCTGCATTTGTTTCTAAGGTTTTTATGCCCTAGCAATTTCTAAGTTTCTGTGAAAGGGGACAGACAGTCCAGATGGTCAATGGTTTGGGCCCAAAGTTAGCCAGAAGCAGAATATCAGATTGGATTGCCTCCAGGAAACTTTAAAACTCCTATGCTGACCCCAAGCTTTCCATGAAATCAAAGGTCTATATTTTTAATACCTGATATATTTTTTATTTTTAATTCTACCTATGTTGCTACATGGCAATAAGACATGGAATACTACTATCTACTAAGGATTTAAAATAAGTATCGCATTTGGTCAATAGACATTTATTAAGCACCAACTATGGCCCAGAAAAATGAAGTATGTAATGTAAAAATGAATGTAAATAGAGTGCAAGATATCACCAGTGAGGAACTCTAAAAAATAGGAATAAAAGACATAATCAAGGAATTATATAATAGGAAAAGAATGTGGGCTGATCAGGTGGCAAGAATGAAGGTCCACTGATACCAGGAGAAAAGGAAGTTCTCTAATGCATTGGGTGGACCTCCTGTGATGAACTCATTGGAGCACATGTACTAGAGTTAGCCAGGATGTGCAGACATGATAGATTTGACTCAGTTCTGCACTATCTTCCTTAACATCCGGGAGTCAGAATCCTTCTCTTGTTAGTGGTCATGTTCTCCTTTGAGAAGCGCTATGGTAGCTGTAGGGAACACTTCTCATAGGCACTGACCAAGGGAACCAGGAACTTCCAACCCCTCTCTAACTCCTAAGTTTGCCTCCAAGGCTAGAAATGTCCATCTCAGAATTGCTCTTTGATCACCCATACTTAGACAATTTAACATAAAGCAGAAGGGGTAGCCAGAAAGCCCAGGCTCAAGCTTGCTTCTCTGAGCCTCTGATCTAGCTACCATATGTGGACAGTGACCATTTTTTTTTTGTCCAGGAACCCCTTACAGAAGTCCCAGAATAAGAGAAAGAGTTCCATGTCACATTCCAGAGACAGAAAAAAAAAATGAATCCCAGAGACCTGAGTGGCTTTGGTGAGTGGGTGGTTTATACTGACTTAGTAAATAATCCTCTTTGAAGTAGCTTCCTTTCCTCCAACCTCCTCTGTAGTAATCATGAGGAAAAGGTGGGAAACAAGGGACCATTCTGGGTTTGCCACCCTGTGACTTGCCCTGTGCACACCTGTGTCTCAACGTGTTCAGAAATGAGCCAGAATACATACATACCATTGGAAGTGGCCGTATGGGTTCATCTGTTTTCTCTCATTACAGAGACCTGATAGGTTTGATGTGACGAAAATACTTTGTAATCCTAAAAGTGCCACAGAAATGAAAGTCATTTTTATGTAAAGTATCATAGAAATGTGAGTTATTATCAATATTAGATAACTTGGTATGCTCCTGGGCTTTTCATGGTCTTAGTCTCAGGACCACACCTGTATTAGGACATCTGGGAATATTGTCCTATTTGGACACATGAAGGTCCAATTGGAAGCTCTTTCCATCTCTTAGTTAAAACTCAAATAATAAAATAATTGTGACCAAAATGGTTTTGATGTTTACTCCAGTGACAGATGATGACTCATTCAGGCCTGCCTATTCTGTCTGATTCTTGTCTGTGTTCTCCCATTAGTTTATCATGGGAGGTTCAACTGAAGTTCTGAAAGTTGTCTTCACTTTTTCATGATATTATGATGATACCAGCAGCTATTTACATTTTATGCACCCAGAACCATTTCTGGGGTTCCATAAATACATTTCTGCAGGTGGTCTGGTGTGGACTTCTTTGATTTAGAGACTCGAATGGAATGAATTAAATACTGATTTAGTTCAGTCAGTTTGGAGATATTATGATGTGTTGGTTTGGTTCCAGCCTAATAGTTTAAGAAAATATTCAGGCTTAAGGGTTTAAATCAGTTCATTAGTTTTTTTTAATGAAAAACAAAAAAGACTTCCATTGAATTCATGCTTCAGTAATTAACTAATATTTGGGGTCAGTCCAGTGGCCATTCAATTAGTGTGGTTTGTTCTGGGTTTTGGTTCATGGATCTGTTTGGTTCAAATCCCTGCTTTCATTTTCAATGCTTAAGATTCCCCCGGTATAGAGAAAAGAGTGTTATACTTAGAATCAGGAGACTTGGTTTCAAATCCCAAATACGACACTTACTGTGATTACAGTAAAGTTACTTTTCCTCTCTGAGCCTCTGTTTCCTCATTTGATAAATGAAGATGCTCACCCTCTCAACCAGGTTCATGTGGCTGTCATGTTGTCACATCCTAGAATCACAGGGTCATAGAGCTGGGAGAGATGTTAGGAATCTTCTTGTTCAAGTCCCTCCTTTTAGAAAGGCAGAGGCTGAAGGCTTGAAAAGGGAAATGTTTTGTTTAAGGTCTTACAGGAAATAATAGTAGGAGAACTGGTTTTTGAACCCAGGACTTATGCCACCAAATTCAGGCTCTTTTATTTCTTTCTTTTGTGGTTATTTTGTTTTTGTGGTTTTGTCCAGACTATTTACCTCATGGAATTCCCAGAGAATAAATGCCTTCTTTGAATTCAGATCAGTAGCTGCTGGACAGCTTAGAGTCTTAAGAAGCTGCCTGGGGCGCTGAGAGGTCAGGTAACTTGACCAGGGTCACACAGCCAACATGTGTTAGTGGTGGGATTTGATCTCATGTTTTCCTGACTCTGAGGCCAGCTCTCTATCCATATTGTCTCTCCCAGGGCTCTTTTTATACCTCCATGCTATAACGCCCTTGACATCTATAGGAGAATATGGATGGGCATCAGTCAGGATGGGCGAATATGAATGAATTGGCATCTGTAACAAAACCAGTCAGACCACAGAGCCATTTGATTTTTTGAATGTAAGTTTACATTTATTACTATGTTATATCCTCTATTAACTTTTTTTTTTCAGTTAAAACAACTCACAAGGACTGGCCTGTAATGCGTGGAATGTCTGATCTATAACAGTGGGAGGGTCACTCACAATGACAAAAATGTGAAGCTTTTGAAAGCTTTTTTCCCCTCAGCCTTTGATTTAATGGAGATAAAGTCATCCTAGTATGATGTGATCCTGGGTTTCCAAAGGTTGTACCAGTGCTATGGCAGAGGACAATCTATGGTGAGTCCTATCCAAGCTAGAAAGGCTTCCAGTCTGGTCACCACAACAGATTGTCTGAGGACCAGCCTGGCAAAATTCAGAGCTGTATATCACCAGTAGGCTGGGCACCTGGTGTTGAATTCTTTGGTCATGGCAACCTATGAAACAAAGAAAAATATAGAGGAGCCCTTAGGAAGCATGGATGCGGTAGAGAAAGAGAGCCCTAAAAATGACACAGCTTACATATCTGTAAACATTAGGAGAAACAATGTTATATAGTGGACAGCAAGCCAAGCTTGGAGCAAAGCAGACCTATTTACGTTCAAGCCTCACTTGTGACACACGCTAGATACGTGATCCTAGACAAATACTTTTATTTCTTAGTATTCTAGCCAACTTAATTTTTAAAATTTGGATTTTTGTCGATTAACAAGCATTTTCCCCCTCTCACACCATTTTCACTTTATTCTGCATCCATTTATACAAGTTCTCTCAGATTTCTCTGAAACTGGCTTCTTCAGCCATTTTTTATCATACAACTATGACTGTAAATTATATAGAAGGTGCCAACCTGTACTGGTAGAGGAAAACGATAAATTTGCTCATCCAGTAGTTCTATTTTAGCTAGCAAACATTTGCTCTCTTTGCCCAGAGGAGAAATAAGGAAGTTTTGGACAACATCGGTTTAGAATGTTGTTTAAAAAATTTTATGAGAAAGGATGGTACATGATTATGATCAGTATTTTCTCATAAAACACAGAGAAGTAGTGAAGGGAAACAAACTTACAGGAAAACTTAGAGAAAGACCCAATTAAGCCAAATTTTCCTGAGAGCATTCAAGAATGAAAGTTGAAGGGAGACAATAAACAAAAATGGAAAAGATCGGTCACGATTACTGTAACAAATTATTCTCTCCATCAGTGATGGTAAATGGAATCCTAACTTCACAGTCACCAGGGTGCTTCTTGAGGAAAGAGAAATGTTGCTAAAGAAAAGAAATATGAGATTTGCTATTGGGTTAGATCAAGTGTACACAGAGGAGATATATGCTGGGAACAACACAATTTTGAGGGTGCTAAGGGATCAGTACTCAAAATATCTGAAAGACGGAAGACTTGGGGAGAAAAAATCATGGCTGTTATTATTGACAAAAAACTAGGAGAAGAAATATCAGCAACTCCCATCCCATATGCATACTTACACATCTCCATAGAATCATGATAATAATTATCTATATACATATAAAGGACATCTTGAAGAAGGTAGGAGAAGGGAATAGACAGGATTTAAGAAATGACATTCTTCAGCAGTCCACATTTTTACAATGATATACTTGTTTACAAAGGTACAGAGAATACAAGATCCCACTGTACTTATTTTTTGTTAACTATATAAAGAAAGTAGTTGACATGGGAGCACAAGATGCTACCTAAAAGGCTATCTGGCAATAAGGTATCTCCAATGCGTATGCTAAAATTGCCTAGGATTCCTTGAAAGATGCAGCAAGAGAGATAATTTTGTTTAACACCTCTTCTGTTACAAATATCAAACAAGAAATAAGAGATTTTTCCCTATCAAAGTTGTCTGCTACTGACAAGGAGAAAGTCTAGCAGTCTCTCTCTCTCTCTCTCCCCTCTCTTGTTCCTTCCTGCCCCCCTCTCTCTGTCTCTATCTGCTTCTCTGTCTCTTTCTGTTTGAATATGTGTATGTACAACACATATTTTCCCCCTGGAAAAATCTAGAAAGTATCATTAAAGAGATGATTGGCCGGCTTGGAAAAAAGGGAATGGTGGTTACAAAGGACCAGCATGGCTTCATCAGGAGCAGATCATGCCATACTAAATCAGCTTTCCTTTCTGTCAGGGTTACTAAACTAGTAAATAATGAAGGAATGCCATGGTTATAGTTTAATGTGAGAAGAGGAAGAGGACTTTATCTTCCTTCTACCCCCAAACTAAACTAATTTAATAAAATATGATGACATTTTAAATGTATAAATGAGATAAGTTTTTGCGCTGTGTTCCTTTTATGAAGTGTGAACTTCTTTGATTTCATCAATAAGGGAATAGCACGGACTAACAAAACAAATTAACCAAATATCTGGGGTCTTTCAGTAGCTGGAGGAATTTCAGCAGTTGTCACTGGTGTGCTTATAAACATTTAACAACCAGCTCAACTGGTTCTCAAAAAAAATTCATGTACCCATGACACACTTTTAAGTTTAATCTCCATTATTAAAATTATTTCCATCATTTCTTTAAGTCTAGGCAATGAAAACAAAAACAATAAATCCAGCTCTGATTTGTAGTATTTGCCAATGTCTGGGATGTAAATGCTCATGCTAAAAATTTAGTAACCATCTCTCATGAACTGGTTAAAGCTGACTCCTAATAGTTGTCCAGTCCATTGTCAGTTACGGAGTTCTGGACGCAAACCCATGTCCCATGCCCGATGCTCATGGTTTAGAGAGAATGGTTTAGAGTGAACTCTAAGGAAACATTACACTCTTTCTCCCTCTTTCTGAGTATGTCATCAGAGAGAGTAAACTAAAAGTAGATTGCATCCATCTGGAAGCAGAGATAAATGGATAAGAGAGACAGTTACTCAAAAAAGGTGGAAGTTTTGGAGAGTATGACGCTTTGTGGTAGAAGGAAATACAGGCTGTGATTTCAAGGAAAGAGCCTATCCTAAGTAGTCAACCCAGTAGAGACCTACAGCAAGGAGGAGCTTCATGATTGTACTACCAAGGGAGAAAGGACTTCTTGCCCCAGGAACTGAGTTATCCTTTGTCAAACTTGAATTGTATACCTCACTATGGATAAAAGAGTTTGACCCATCCACCCAAATGGGGAAAAAAACAAGTGAATGAAGAATTCCTATTGTCCAGTTTATTTAAAAAAGGCCCACCCTTTTAATATATTTATACTTCCAGTGATGCTGTATGTCTATGGGTTATGAAATATCATGTATTCTGTAGGAATGGCATGCATCTAATCTTTTATTCAACTGCTATTGTACTCTAAGTCTGAGTCCACTCTTTCCATGGATCCTATGTATATTTGTGGGAAAGTGTACCCTAGGCTTTTTGTACCCCTTGTACTTACTATTCCACCTTATGAAATACCTTCGCTAAAGCTAATTAAATCTACTGGCTGACTGTTAATGAGAAGCACACAGGTGGGCACTCAGGAATGACAATGTTAAAAGTACAGACCCCTAGAATTACCTCTAAAATCCTGAGAGTAGCAGTCAGCCACTCTGTAATGGACCTAAAACACCAGTGATTGTGACTTGAGGTGGGAGAAGTCCTAGGGGAGTGCTCTATTTCCTAGACTTTAACAAAACTTTTAATAGGATATTTTATTCAATGCATGTTGATAAGGTGGAGACACATGGATTGGATGATAATGCAATTAGATTCAAAACTAGCAGGACATGGAGTTGTTCAGTCATGTCCGACTCTTTGTGACCCCACGGATCATAGCACCCCAGGCCCTTTCATCCTCCATCATCTCTGGAAGTCTGTCCAAGTTCATGTTCATTGTTTCCATGACACTCTCTATGCATTTCATCTTCTTCCATCCCCTTTTCTGTGTGCCTTTAATCTTTCCTAACATCAGGGTCTTTTCCAGTGACTCCCATTTTCTCATTATGTGGCCAAAGTATTTAAGCTTTAGATTTAGTATTTGACCTCCCAGTGAATAGCCTGGATTAATTTCTTTAAGTATTGATTGATTTGATCTTATTGCTGTCCAAGGGACTCTTAAAAATCTTCTCCAGCACCATAATTTGAAAATACCAATTATGTGATGTTCACCTTTTCTTCTAGTCCAACTCTCACAGCCATACATTGCTCCTGGAAAAACCATAGCTTTGATTATATGGATCTTTGTTGCCAAGGTGATATCTCTGCTTTTTAGTATGCTGTCCAGATTTGCCATGGCTTTCTTTCCCAGAAGAAAGTGTCTTTTAATTTCATGGCTGCAGTTGCCATCTACAGTGATCTTCGAGCCCAAGAATATAAAATCTGACACAGCTTCCATTTCTTCTCCCTCTATTTGCCAGGGAATGATGGGACTGTAGCCAGAATGGACTTTGTTTTCTTTGAATGACTCAGCTCGCCTTGTTGAGCTTCCCTGGACGCTGGGGCTTGCTCTTCTGGGGCAGGACCAGAGCTTCCTGTGTGATGAGTTGTGGCGCTGGCTGAGGGGAGGTGTGTTAACCTGGTCTATGCTAGGGGGAAGGGCCAAGTCAAGAACCAATCGGCCCTGGTCGTTCAGGTGGCGCTTGATGATGTCAAAAACTCTATAAGAGGGGAGAGGACAGTTTGAAGCTCCTCCTTTCCTTTTCCAGTTGGAGCCAGAGACACCTACAGCCGAAGCTGAGCTGCCGGTAGCAGAGCTGACTAGAGGCTAGTGGGTAATCTTCTTACCGTAGAGGGGAAGCATGTATACGATTTTGCCTTATACCATCTCGCTTCTCTGTGGCCTTCTGGTTACCCTTGTAAGGCGGACTTATTGGTCCTGGAAGCTTTTGATGAAAATATCAAAATGGGGACGCTGGTTTGTGGGCTTGTTATTGTGGAGTGTAAATACATGCTTTAGTTCTCCTGCCTTCTGCCTAGAGAATTCCTTATATCCTGCGGTTCCGGACCTTTTAGGCACATATGAGATTCTCTTTGAAATCATAAATTCTGCCTTCCTAATATAGGGACCTGTTGCCAAGATCTTCAGTTTTTTTATGTTAAGCTTCAAGTCAGCTTATATATTCTTCTCTTTCACCTTCATCAAGCGGCTTCTTAATCCTTCTTCACTTTTTGTCAGCAGAGGGGTATCATCTGCATATCTGAGATTATTGATATTTCTCCTAGCAACCTTAATTCCAGCTTTTGATTCATCCAGCCTGGCATTTTACATGATGTACCCCACATAGGTTAAATAAAAAAGGTTACATACTTATCATACTCCTTTTCCAATCTTAAAGCAATCAATTGTTCCATGTTTGGTTCTAATTGTTGCTTGTTGGTTTGCATACACGCTCCTCAGGAGAAAAGAAGATGATCTAGTATTCCCATCTCTTTGAGGACTTGCCACATTTTGTCATGATTCACACAATCAAAGTGTAGTCAATGAAGGAGTATATGTTTTTCTGGAATTCCCTTGCTTTCTCCATAATCCAGCAAATGTTGGCAATTTGGTCTCTAATTCCTCTGCCTCTGAAAATCAGCCTGTTCCACTGGCAATTCTTGGATCATATTGCTGAAGCTTAGCTTGCTGGCATGTGAAATGAATATAATTGTTTGTAATCTGAACATTTTTTGGCATTGCCCTTCTTTAGGATTGGGATATAAACTGATCTTTTCCAATCCAGTGGCCACTATTATATTTTCCAAATTTGCTGGCATGATGAGTGCAGTGTTTTAACAATATCATCTTTTATTTAGGGTTTTAAATAGCTCAACTGGAATTCCATCACCCCCACTAGCCTTATTCCTAGCAATGCTTTCTAAGGCCCACTTGACTTCATTTTCCAGGATGTCTGGCTCTAGATCAGTAACCACACCATTGTGGTGGTGATTCTAAGCTCCTTCTTGCATGGTTCTTTTGTGTATTCTTGCTACCTCTTCTTAATCTCTTCTGTTTCTGTTAAGTCCCTACAATTTTAAGTTTTTATCATGCTTATTTTTGCATTTTTGATATCCCTTGATATCTAATTTTTTGATGAGATATCTTGTCTTTCTCATTCTATTATTTTCTTCGAATTGCTCACTTAAGAAAATCCTTTTATTTCTCCTTGCTATTCTCTGGAATTCTGCATTCAGCTGGGTATATTTTCTCCTTTTCCCTTGCCCTCTCTTTCTTTCCTCCCTTTATTAGATAGCCATTTTGCTTTCTTGCTCTTCTGTTTTTTTCGGAGTGTTTTTTTGTTGTTGCTACCACCTGTACATTATCATGAACCTCTGTCCATACTTATTCAGGCACTCTATCTACCAGATCTAGTTCCTTAAATTTATTCAACAGCTCTACTTTATATTCATAAGGGATGTAATTTAGGTCATACCTATATGATCTGATGGTTTTCCCTACTTTCTTCAATTTAAATCTGAATTTTGCAATAAAAAGCTCATGATCTCAGCCATAGGCAGCTCCACGCCTTGTTTTAACTAACTGTATGGAGCTCGTCTATCTTTGGCTGCAAAGTAAGTAACCAATCTGATTTCTCTGTTGAACACCTGGTGATGTCCATGTGCAGAGTCCCCTTTTGGGTTGCTGAAAAAGAGGGTTATGACCAGTGAGTTATCTTGACCAAACTCTCTTAGTCTCTGCCCTGCTCCATTTTGTATTCCAAGACCAAACTTGCCTGTTATTCCAATTACCTATTCCAATTTCCTACTTCTGTGTTCCAATCTCCTATGATGATTGCTACATCTTTTTTTTGTGCTATTTCTAGAAGGTGTTGTAGGTCTTCATAGAGTTGGTCAACTTTGGCCTCTTTTGCATCAGTGATTGGAGAATAGACTTGTATTACTGTGATATTGAATGGTTTGCTTTGGATTTGAACAGATATCATTCAAATATTTTTGAGATTATGCCCCACTACTGCTGCTCACCCTTTTAGTAACTATGAGTGTTACTCTATTTCTTCTGAAGGATTCTTGTCCACAGTAGTAAATGTAGTGATCCCCTGAATTATATTCACCAATTCCCATACCTTTAAGTGCACGAACAACCAAAATGTTGATGTTTCAACTTTCCATCTCCTGTTTGACTACATCTAGCTTACCTTGGTTCATAGACCTCATATTCCAGCTTCCTATGCAATGTTATTCTATACAGCACCAGACTTTCCTTTTATCACCAGACGCATCTGCAGCTGAGCTTCCTTTAGCTTTGGCCTAGCCACTTCACTAATACTGGAGCTACTTGTAGTTCTCCTCCACTCTTCCCAAGTAGTGTTGGACACCTTCCAACCTGAGGGGCCCATCTTCTGATGTCATCACTTTTATCAGTTTAGTACTGTCTCTGGGGTTTTCTTGGCAAAGATACCAGAGTGCTTTGCCATTTCCTTTTCCATTTCACCTTTTGTCACCTTTTGGATAGATAGTTTGACTCAAAGTAGAGGTCTTAATAATTCAATGTGGCAGAATGTGTGCAGGGGAACATTCCAAGGATCTGTGCTTTGCCATATGTATCAGTGATGTGGATAAAGGCACATTCATCAAATTTGTATATGGCACATGGATGGAAAGAATAAGTAATACCCTGGATATCAGAGTCAGTATCCAAAGAGATCTTGACAAGTTTGTGGATTATTTTTAATCTCATAAGATGAGATTCAGTAGGAATAAACATGAAGTCTTTCACTTGGCCACAAAAAGTCAATTTCACAAAAACAATATCAGAAAGGTATGGACAGATAGCAGTTGTTCTGGGAAAAGATTTTGGGGTTTTGGTAAACTTAATGAATCATGATGTAAAGTGGCAACCAAGGAAGTTAATTTGATCTTGGTCTGCATTAAGGAAGACATACCTTCTAGGAATAGGGAGATGATAATCCCTCAATACTTTGGGATTCTCTCCTTGTCAGACTTTATCTGGAAGACAATGTTCAATCAGGTCTATACTTTTTTTGTTGTTGTTTAAAAGGATATTGATGTGCTTCAGAGGGCCCAGATGAAGGTAACCAGGGTGGTGAAGGAAATAGGGATAGAAGAGAAGACTCAGGATGATATGATAGATGTCTTTAAGTATTTGAAGGTCTGTCATGTGAAAGAGAAATTAGACTTGTTATATGTGACCTCAGAGTGCAAAATCAGAAGCAACAGGTAGAAATTTCAATGAGGCAAGCTAAAAAAAAATAGAGCTATCCAAAAGCAGAATGATTTGCCTTGAGAGGTGGTGGATTGCGCTCATACTTGGAGGACTGAAGCAGAAGTTGGATGGCCACTGGCTGGTTGTGTTAATTGTGCAGATTTCCAGACTAGATGGTCACTCAAGTCTCTTCTGACTCTTAAATTCTCAAATTCTGTGAATAGTGGCAAGTGAAAGCCAGAAGGCTGAGGCAATAAGAAGTGAAAGGGCAGTGCAAAGAACAAAAGAAATAATTAAATATCAACCAAAGAGCATATAACAAAGGCTTAACAAGTAAAGGCAAACTTAACAAAGGAGGAAGAGGCCCAAAGAAGATAGATGCAGACAATTTCTGGTCACCTCTATATGATTAATTGAAAGAGGTTTAAAGCAAAGAAAACACCAGTTTGATCAAATGTGAAAAGGAAAACATTAATTAATGTCATGGAGTCTGAGATGAAGTAATTAATTGATTAATAGAGTCTGAGAAGACTCCATTCATCCTGAGGCCAAACTCCCAGGGAATGCTAATAACCATAACACAATAGGTACCTCCACTTTCTTTCCTCTCCCTCTCTTTATTATTCAGCTTCTGACCTCATTATTCTCTCCAAAGTTATCAATCAATATTTGTCAAATCTAGTCATTTGCTCAGTGCTCATCCATCTTGATACCTTTGCAGCCTTTGATACAGTTGATCACCCTTTTCTCCTTGTAACTTTCTTCTCTTTAGGTGTCCAGGACACTTCTCTATGCTGGTTCTTTTCCTACCTGTCTGACTTCTTCTCGGTTTCCTTTGCTGAATCTTTGTCCAGGTTATTCATGCCATGGGTGTCCCACTAGTATCTGTCCTGGGCCGTTTCTCTTCTTCCTCAATATTTTTCACTTGGTGATCTCGTCACCTCCCATGAGTTGAACTATCATCTTTGTGATGGTTCTCAGATCTACTTATCCAGCCCTAAACTCTCTCTTAACCCCTAGACTCAAATCTCCAGCTGCTTATTGGAAGTAAACTGGTCTCTGACATCTTAAACTTAACGTATCCCAAACTAAACTCATCATCTTTCTCCCCAAATCCTCCACCCTTTCAAACTTCACTATTACTGTCAAGGGGACCACTATCCTCCTAGTCACCCAGGCTTATAACCTAGATGCCATCCTCTGCTCCTTACTTTCTTTTCACTCCTCCAGGCCCCCCCATTTTCAATCTGTTTGACTTTGCCTTTCTAACGTTTCTCGTATACATTCTCTTCTCTCTGCTGCCTGGCACCTTGGTGCAGGTCCTCATTACTTCATGCCTGGATTACAGATGGTTCTTACTTTATGTAAATGGACCATTGCTTGCAGACCTCTATATAAAGTGATTTTTTTTTGTAATGAGAATTTTCCCAAGGACATGGGGAAGGGAGGAAGGGAGAGAGGAAGACAAGGGGGGATACCCATGAAGAGAATGCCGGTACACAGTTTAAGGATATATTGGGGCTGGGTATAGAGAAGTGAGACCAGGAGAAGGGACCTAGGGCCAGCCACATGGGGGCCTGGCCAGAACTGAGAGGAAGAACACATGATGAGCAGACATGTGGGGACCAGATACAGATATAGGCAGGAAAGGATGAAGATGTGGAGGCCAGGGACAGTCATACGGTGCTTGAGCATAGACAGACAGACGTTAGACATGCTCGGGTGGACATGGGGTTGGCAGGCAGGTGGGCAGAGAGGGACAAAGATCTCCTCCCTTAGAGCAGGAGGTCTCAAACCAGAAAAATGTGGAAAGAGAAGCATCCAACAAATGGCTAAGTCAGTTTGATTTGTTTATTGAAATGGGAGGGCTTATTATAGCCATCCAAGATCACGGATAGCCTTAAAGCCTCCACATTCATAGACCAATGCAGAACTTATAGTAAAACGGTGCTGTTGTTCATTCATTTTAGTCCTGTCTGACCTTCTTGATCCCATCTGGGGTTCTTCTTGGCAAAAATATTGGAGTGGTTTCCATTTCCTTCTCCAGCTCATTTTACAGTTGAGGAAACTGAGGCAAATGGGTTCTGACTTGCCCAGGGTCACACAGATAGTAAATGTTTGAGGCCAGATTTGAACTCAGGAAGATGAGTCTGCCTGACTCCAGGCCTGGAACTTTATCCTCTGTGCCACTCAGCTGCCCAGTAAAACAGTGGGGCCTGTACAATAATATCAGTATAGGTTGCAAAAATTTAGCATCTACTAGGTACTTAGAAAGACACGAGCAGGTGGCTAGAATTAAAGATAGATAGCCTTGTTTTTTCACCATATGACATAGCCTAGTATTGTATTTTTGAATTTACCGTAATTTTTTTAGAAAGAAATTCCTAGTCTGGTGTCTCTTGGTTGCATAGTGGTGACCTTCCATGGGCATGCTGGTAGAGCACATCTTCTGGCAGGTCCTACAAGGAACAAAAAGTGATGGGTATAGTCCTGGAACTAGACTCCTTTCTTTGTTAATATGAAGACCAATCTAGCCAAGTGTGGAAGGGCATGTGGCAAAAGTCTGGACACAAAGAGATGAATTTTCTTAGCCAAAGAAACTGATGAACACCAGCTTCTAAATTGTGGAGGAGTGCTGGTGACCTGTGCTGGTGGGTGCAGGACCCACACTGATGAATCCTGAGATTTTCAGTCTTCCTTTAAGATGCAGCTCAAGCACCATCTTCTCCATGAAACCTTTCCTGATTGCCCTCAACAGCATCCTCCCTCCTTCACAAACTACCATGTATTTAATTCCTTTGTATTTATTCACTTTACATTTATGCTGTTATTATGGTTGTTTGTCCTTCATTTTTGAAGAGGACCAGTGACATCACAGGGTGATATCTCAACCTGCTTGTGAATTGGATCTAAGTGAGGCAGAGTTGTGCAAAGTCTTCAGCCTCACTCTCTCTTTCTGAGTTACTGAAGTCCAGTGGCATGACAAAAGTCAAGATGACTGGCCATGGCCCGAGATGCAGTGATAGACCTTGGTGTCTTCCATGTCTTCCAAGCTCTACGTGCACCATAGTGCCTGCTTCAGGTGCCTTCACAGGTGTTGGAACAGATTGTTCGCACTCATCCATTTTGCCAGGGGAGTCTTCACATGCTTAGGGTAAACGTCCCCCTAACTCACCAACAGGTTTGAGGCCTGTTGGTTATCCTCAACCTGCTTTAGCTCGTCTGCTGAGAAGGTTTTACCAGGGTGTGGCTGCTTCACATGCCACAGCTTCTTGGAGCCACAGGTGAGAGTTAGATGGCAGAAGGACACCAACGGAGGATGAGCAGCCCTGAAAAGGGCTCAGCAACCCTTACACCAGAGGGGCTAGGCCTCCCTGAATACCCCATACATTACTATATGTAACTGTTGTCTCCCCCATTTGAAAGCAAGCTCCTTACGAGTAGGGATTGAACTATTCTTTGTATTTATACCCTGTGGCCCCCACCCCACACCTAGCACAATGCTGGCACACAATAGTAAGTAGATAATTGGTTTATACCCAGAATAGTGGGGCAGCAAAATGATGCAGTGGCTATAGTACCAGGCCTGGAGTCAGGAAGACTCATCTTCCTAAGTTCAAATCTGGCCTCAGACACTAGCAGCATGACCCTGGGCAAGTCACTTCACCCTGTTTGCCTCAGTTTCCTCATCTGTAAAATGAGCTGGAGAAGGAAATGGAAACCACTCCAGTGTCTTTGCCAAGAAAACCCCAAATGGGTCACAAAGAGTCGGACACAACTGAAATGACTGGAACAAAAATCCAGACAGCTGACCTTGGAGTCAGGAAGACTTGGGTTCAAGTTCTGCCTCTGATATACCCTGGCAGGTTGATTAAGCTCTCATATCCCAGACAACTCTTTAAGAACAAAAGTTTCAGGATATTTGCTAACCTGTGTTGGTGGGAGGATTTTCCTTACATCAATGAAAGCACAAATCTGGAATGTACTCCTCTTTCTCTAAATATACAGACACAGCTAGCTCATAGCAACATTTTAAAATAAATTATCTTTGGGGAAAATCATTAGAATGTCATAGTGTCGTAAGATGTCAGAGCTGAAAGGAACCTTCCAGATTCTCTAGTTCAATTCTCATTTTACAGATGAGAAAAATTGGGCCTACAGAAAAGAAAAGGTTTTCTTAAGGTCACAGACAGGGAATAAGAATCAGAATCCAGAGGCTGGCCTAGGTCATCTCCTGCTCTTGGAGATTTTAGAGTTTGTCAAAGTAAATTGTGATTTTAACCGATAGAACAAGATCTATGACTCATGCTGCTGTCAATCATCTGTGTCCAAGTTGTGGCAAAACCCAATTCGTTTACCCCTGAAGAAACAACCTCGATATTCATAACAGTAACTTGTACTTATGTAACTCTTCAGAGTTGGTGGGGCTTTCCCAACTCCCTGACAGCCTCCCAAAGAGACAGCACGCATAGAAAATGCTAGTTTGGCTGTGCCATCCCCATTGGTGATTGCTGTTCCAGTCACCTGACCATGTTTCATCACCATCTTCCTGTAACACTCCCTTCCCCCATCCTTCCCTCTACATCTCTCTTAGAGTACTTAAATCGGAATCAATGCTATTGCTTTTGGCGGAAAGTATTTATCAATCAGCTTCTCTGTGGATCAACTCACCGTCCCTGTACTTCACCCAGACCAAAACTCCTGTCCCAAACCACCCCTCCCCTAAATGTGCTGTCTCTTCCAGTTAGAATGTACATTCCTTGTTGGGTCTAGTGGCATCCTCTTGCCCATAATCACTGCTACTGATGGAAGCTGCTACTGGTGCTGGTGAATGACTTGAGCTTGGGAGCTCTGTGTCTGCACTATATCTAGCACCGGTTATGATGAATCCCTGAGAGTGGGGTGCCACCAGGCTGGGGAAGGAAGGGTGAACATGCCCAGGTCGGAGAGGGAGAAAGTCAGAGCTTCCTCGATGATCGACAGTAGGACTGGGCATGTAAGTGGCCGCTGCACTTCCAACCTAGGCCAAATAGACAAAGTCCAACGAAATAAAAATAAAGAATGGAAGCTCCTCGAGGGCAGGGACTGGCTCTTTTTTGTATTTTAATCCTTAGTGCTTAGCATATAGAAGACGTTTTATTACTGCTTTTCATTAATTCATTCACTGGAAGTTTGCACACACAGACTTGGATTGAGATAAGAGGTCAGCCACTTGTAAAGAGGATCTATGCTTGATCAAAATAATATTCAAATTAGAGATAGATCAAATCTGAGTTTTAAGTAGCATTCACGAAACTTATCTGTAAGATATCAAGAAAAACTTAACAGGCCTGCTAGGTGGTGCAGTGAGTAGAGCACCAGCCCTGGAGTCAGGAGGACCTGAGTTCAAATTTGACCTCATACACTTGACACACTTACAAGCTGTGTGACCTTTGGCAAGCCACTTAACCCAATTGCCTTGCCCTCCCCCCTCAAAAAAAAAAAAAGAAAAGAAAAACTTTAACAAAAGAGTAATGGGAAGAATCAAGAGGTCAATTTGAGGTCTCTACCAGAAGCTGGATCGATCCTTATTAGAGACTTTATAGTGGGGATTCCTTTTCTTTTGGGGTTATAGTAGATGGTCACTAACTTAAATCCTGTGTTTCTAAAATGGAGATAGATGTTATATATCCATATTCTGTTGATTGTATCAATCACACAAGCTTATTTACTCATGTTTAACCAGAATCCAGGCATTCCCACAAGTTTTTTTTTCTTGAGGGAGGACACTGACTCCTATAGAAGATCAGGATGACAGTAGGTCTCATCCAAGAAGATGGTATGAATTTTCATTCCCATTTTATTGGTGAGGAAAATGAAATTAAAAGAGATAAAAGTGACTTGCTACCTGTCACACAGCCAAGAAGTTGGAATTCTGCCATACCACATTCTCTGATTGTTTAACATGAAACTAAACTGAATTAAAGACAAAAATTCTGAGACTATCATCCATGATGTTTGAGAAGTCAGACTTTTGGTTTTTAAAACTGTTCCAAGATTAGGTCCAGGGAAAAAAAGGAATGCTTACCTTCATTGGCTTTAAGCTAGAGAGGTGTTGTTTTATCTGTTAAAAAAAACGCACACCCCAAAGTACTAATTAGTTTTTACAGCACATTAAAAATAGTAAGGCATGAGAGAGATTACCAGCTTTATAAGAAAATTAGCATCTGCCTATTTGGCCAAGTTAAATGCTTTTAAAAAGTTGTTTATTTCTTGTTACTGTGGCATCAAAGATTCACCTCTCTTCGATCCTGGAAGGAAAGACAAGGCCAGACACGCAGCATTTAAAAGACCTCAGAATCTCAGAAGCAGAAGAGACTTCAAAGATCATCCAACCCAACCAGTACCTGAACAGAAATCTCTACAATAAGTAGGTGTCCGGTTTTTACTGGAAGAGTATTATCTTGGAGTAAGAGCTGAAGGGATCATAGCAATGATCTCCAGTCCCTATCCTTTGGTTTTATAGATGAGGAATCTGAGGGTCTTCCAATGCATCCTGGACCATCTCCAGTCATCCTGGTGAATAGCAGGCCAGTGGACCCAGATGGCTCTGGAGGAAAAAGTGAGGCTGGTGACCTTGCACAGCCCTCCCTCACTCAAATCAAAGTCAACTGCAAGTCATGTCATCATCTCTCTGACGTCATGGTCTTCTTGGAGAACAAACGACAAACACAACAACAACTACAACGATAAGGAATATGAGACTCAGGTGAAAATTACTGGCCCAAGGTTGGACAAGCGATAAGCAGCAGAGCTGAGATTAAAACTTGGGCCCTCTGATGCCAAACCTCATCCTAGTTCTACTGAACAATGTTTCCTTGAAGTGATAGTGAAGTCCCTACCTCCTGAGGCTGTCCATTCCACTTTAGGGGAGCTCTCATTCCAGAAAGTTTTCTTTTTATAGTAAGCTTTTTATCTATATGCATTCATTGTTCCTAATTCTTCTCTCTAGAGCCAAGTAGGACTAGTCTAATCTCTTTTCCAAGAAACTTTCCAATGCATATATTGTCTTTCCACATACTTTGAAACTCTCCTACCCTCTTCCTTACTGATGCCAGATCATAGGTTTGAGATGACCCTGGGTTCTTGCTGGTAGAATGAAATCCCTAACAGCTTCTGCCAAGCAGTAAAGCTTCAAGCTTAGTCCTTGCTGTCTAAAGGCAGTTAAGTGGTGTCATAGATAGAGTGAGACACCTGAGTTCAAATCCTGCCTAAGGCACTTGATACCTGTGTGACCTTGGCCAAGTCACTCACTCTCTGCCTCAGTTTCTTTATTTGTAAGATAGGAATAGTAGTAGCACAAATCTCTTGGGTTTGTTGTGATGATCAAATGAGATAATATGTGTAAAGTACTTTGCAAACTTTAAAACTCTACATGAACGCTAGCTATTATTAGCAGATTGGTTACTAGATGAAGAATTCTGCCAATAATGGCCCATGAAACAGATAAAAAGATAAAATAGTCATAGGCTTATGCAACGCCTTTCCATTTCCACAGAGACGGTACTGGCATCAGGGAAAAGGGGGCAAAGGAGGCTAAGAACCACATTGCTTTTAGATGATCTTGAAACATGTATATTGTCCAGTATATGAAATGTGGTTGAGTGGGGAGCCCATTGAGTTCACCAGGACATATACCTTGCATAGGAGCTACACATAAGACAATGATCTGGGCCTAGAATTGCATAGGAGGAGTTGAGTGGGTGATATTGAATGTGAGAACAGCACAACATTTTGAATGTTTCCTCCCTCAAAACCATCTTTTTAACACCAATATTCTCCTGGTGATGCTATCTGACTGAACCATGGAAAAGATGACCAAGTGGCAATGCAAAACTGCCTGGTGGGTGTAACTAGGCTGGCACATTACCAGAGATAACTTGCCTGGAAGAAGTACTATATAGAAGATAGCATTGAGGGCATATATAACAAGGAAAGCCAGTGCTACTTAGTGAGATTAAAATACAGAGAGTGCCTGTGTTGTGCTATTACTTACAGCTAGTGGTATAGTGGATAGAGTACCTAGCCTGGAGTCAGAAAGACTCCTCTTCCTAAGTTCAAATCTGGCCTCAGACACTTACTAGCTGTGTGACCCTGGATAAGTCACTTTCCTCATCTGTAAAATGAGATAGAGAAGGAAATAATAAACCACCCCAGCATCTTTGCAAAGAAAACCCCCAATGGGATCACAAAGAGCTGGACACAACTGAAATGACTGAACAACAACAAACAGAGAAGACTTTCATTATACTGAGGAGATTCTCTAGGAATAATCTACAGAAGGGCATGAACTCCAGGAATGGTGGCACTCTTGTGATCCCTGCTACTGCGTAGGCTTAGGCTGGTGGATTGCTTGAGCTCAGGAGTTCTGAGGTACAGTGAGCTAAGCCAGTAAGGTGTCTTTACTCAACCCTGCACAAATATGGTGAATCACTATTGGCTGACTGAGCAGGCAGGTCAGAAACAGAAGGGGTCAAAGCTCCCTTGCCAACCAAGTAGTGGAATTTACTGTGAGTGGCCACAGCACTTCCAGCCTCCAAAAACCAAAATCAAAAGCCAACTTCCCCCCTTTCCCAACTGCCCCCCAAAAAGGACATCAATGAGTATAGCACAGGATAAGAAGGCATGGGTACCGTATGTTGCAATCTATACTGAAACCCTAATTGATCATGTCCCAAGCCTACCGAAGTATAATAATATGGCTGCAAATTCTACTCTTCAGAATAAGCGTTCCCAGTTCCTTCAGCTGACCCTCACCTGGCATAATCTGAAGGCCCATGGTGAACCTCCTTTATGATTATATAACCACCATCATGTTATTTGACCATCTCACTATCTGCCTACTAAAGATAACCAGTTCCTCCAGAGGACACATTTTTCTGACTTCATTCTTGGGACAAATATTCATTCCAAGACTTGAGCTCTACTGCTGCAGCATCCGCCTTCTGTTGCTGGCAAGCATCATGGACTTTTCTCTTCATGATTCGTGTGCTCAGCTGGGCTTTGTTGCTCTCCTTCAGCAGGCAGTGCTAATCACCTCCTCTCTAGGTACCAGGGCTTGAGCTTCTGGGGCCACGGACAAGTTATACCAGAGCCTCCACTGATTCTCTTCCAGCTCTTTTCTGCATCTGGGACATTCAGTGCCTCTGTTTTTTTTATGCCTGGGTCCCACAGCCCCACCCTTTATACAAAGAACCTCTTTAAGGCGTGAACACCACTTTCTTGGGCTACTCAAATGCTTCTCTGTTTTCTGCTTTGGGTTGGCTTGTAGCCTCTTGTTCATCCTCAACATCTCCTTTTGTGGCTCAGAGGGGCATTCTGGTTCCCTTTCCACTTGGCTTTCATCTTCCTCCAGGGCATCTGGCCCAGGTTATGTAAATAATCCCAAATTGTTTTTCTTAGAGCTTTGAAAGGGAAAGGAAGGGATAGAGGTAGGGGCTCTGTGTGGCTCCTGTGGCTGCTCCCCTTTCCAAGGACACAAGGGTCAAGACACCGATCAAACACCACCTTCCACATGAAGTTCTTGCTGATCCCCCAAGGGCTAGTCCCCTCCCTCCCAAACTACCCTGGATTTAACTACTTTGTATATATTTGTATTTATTTACTTTATATTTATTCTCTCTGTATAGATAGATAGATAGATGGATAAAAAGATAGAAAGATAGATGAAAAGATAAATAAAAGATAGATAAAAAGATAGACAGATAGATGGGTAGATAGATAGATAGCCAGAAAGTTAGATAGATAGATAGATAGATAGATAGATAGATAGATAGATAGACAAACAGATGTACTTTTTGTTGTTTCCCCCACTAGAATGTGAGCTCCCTGAGAGGAAGAATTATTTCATTCTTTGCATTTGATATCCCTAGATCTTAGCACAACACCTGGCAAATAATAGGAGCTTAATAAATGCTGCAGTCAACATTTATTAAGTGCCTCCTATGTGCTAGACACTGTACTAAGTGCTGGGGATACCAAATACAAAGAGTGAAATAATTCTCCTTTCAGGGAGCTTAAATTTTAATGGGAGAAACAGCAAAAAGTACATATATCTCTATAACTATTTATAGGGAGAAGAAATATAAAATGAATAAATACAAATATTTTCAAAGTAGTTAAATGCAAGGTACACACACACAGGAGGAGAGAGAGAGAGAAAGAGAGAGAGAGAGAGGGAGGCAAAGAACACTCCCTACCCTCAAGGAGCTTACTATTTAATGGGAGAGATAGCTTTCAAACAAATATATACAAAGTGAGCTATAGGCAAGATAAATAGAAAATTACTAATAGAGGGGAGGCACTGGAATTAAGAGGGGTTGGGAAAGGCTTCCTGTAGAAGGTGGGATTTTAGTTGGGGCTTAAAAAGAAGGCATGGAGGTCTGGAGAGTGATTCTAGCAAGAGGCATAACTTTCCCCTCTGTTGGTAAAACACTTTGTAAGCTGTGAAAACATGCATTTGTAGAGAGGGGTCATTTCTCTCCTTCTGAATAAAAGGTGGTACGTTTGACTCTTGAAATAACCTTAGGAAACAATGTGATTTTCATTATTCTTACATTCATAGATGTGTATAGCATGTTCTGGGTATGTCTAGGTACATCATCATACTTGGCCCATGCTCTATGCATGCAGGATGCCTATTTCACAGAGAAGGAAACTGAGGCCCAGAGAAGTGAATTAATTTGCCTAATGTTAGACTGCTGTTTCACAGCAAATGTGGAATGTACACATTCAGGACTACTGACTCCATGTCCAATATACTTTCCATTATAATACAACAGATAGGTCTTCTCTTTAGATTTACACAATAGAAAACTGGAGTTGGAAGGGACCTTGGGAAAAAAAAATCTACTATTACCCCTCTCCTCTCATTTTACAGATGTGGATATTGAAACTTTAGTGGTGAACAGGCTTATCCAAGGGTCACATAAAAAGTTAATGTGGCTAATCTGGCACTGACTCAGGATTCACGTTTCAGGGAGTTTTGGGGAGAATGAATATTAGATTGTTAAATTATCTGAGCTTTTAGGGGGAAAGGCACTCAACAGTTACATAGCAAATCTAAAGTTTTTATTTTTTTAAAATGTAAAGTGGTCTTGTTGTAAAATGAGCAGCCTCATGAGTTAATGAGTTCCTTATCACAGCACTGGACCACAGAAGCAAGCAAAGGCTGTATGACAACTTGTTGAGAATGCAAGAGAGGAGATTTCTGTTCAGGAATGGGTTATCCCAATGAGGTGAGAGGCCTGTTCTAACTTTGAGATTCCATGAATGAGTACATGTAGATCTCTTTGTAAATACACACACACACACACACACACACACACACACACAGTTGTTGTCCTTAGTGCTTGAAGAGGACCCAAAACGACACACAACTATGTTGGGGTCAAGGTACAGTGTGTCCAACTGTGGCTGATCAGACCAATATGAGCTCAGAAGACTCTACCACAGATTGGACACAAACAGTCATACGAACATTTGGAGTGGAAATGGCTCTAAATTTGCACATCTCACATTTCTTTTGAGCTATTGCAATTCTGTTTTGCTCATAGAGCTCAGTGCCTTCTTTGATGTGGGCATGCATGCCGGGCGGTCCTGTGTCAGTGTCTTCTGTGTCTCACAATCAATTCCAAAATTCTTTCAGAGACCTTGAGAATGTCCTTGTTTTGCTTCTTCGTGTGAGCCTTTGCCTTATGTGAGTTCTTCGTAAAATAGTCTTTCAGGCAAATGTACATTTGGCATTCAAACAAGATGGCCAGCCCATCAGAGTTTTGCTCTTTGCAGTAGAGTTTGAATGCTTGGCGGTTCTGCTTGAGAAAAGACCTTGGTGTTGGGTACCTCATCCTGCCAGGTGATCTTAAGAAGCTTCCTAAGACAATTAAAATGGAATCGGTTCAGTTTTCTGTCATGGTAGTTTGTCTAGGTTTCACAGGCATACAACAATGAGGTCAGCACAATGGCTCTGTAGACTTTCAGTTTGGTGATCAGTCTAATACCTCTGCTCTCCCACACTTTCCTTCAGAGCCTCCCAAACACTGAGCTAGCTCTGGCATTGTGTGCATCAATTTCATCATCTGTGTGCATGTCCCGTCCATGGAACGTGTACTGCTAAAGCAAGTGAATTTATCCACAGCATCCAAAATTTCTCTCTCTCTCTCTCTCCCTCTCCCTCTCTCTCTCTCTCTCTCTCTCTCTCTCTCTCTCTCTCACACACACACACACACACACAATAATAGCAACAAAAGAGAGAAAAAGCCCAAAATAATAGCAACAACAAAATAAACCAATAAAACAAAACCAAAGAAATTTAAGTTGAGATACTACAGTGATAGTCACAACACCATGTCCATTAGTTAAAAAGATGATAACTCATTTTTAAACACTTGCCGGTATACAAAGTTCATTCCTCAAAATGATCTTGTGAGGTGTCTAGATACCGTTATTCTTTTCATTGGTTTTTTTGATGGAATTCATGTAGAAATGGCTTGAGGGCAGATGGCTATCTTTTGCTATTCTTCTTTTGTATTTAATCTTCTGAAGACTGTTGTGCAAATGGACAAAAGGATTAATTTTTTTTTGTCATTGAAAGTACTGGGATGTGAGAGTTTAGGACAGCTAGTTGGATCAATGGATAGAGTTCCAGGCCTGAAATGATGAAGACTCATCTTCCTAAGTTCAAACCTGGCTTCAGACACTTCCAAGCTGTGTGACCCTGGGCAACCATGTCACCCTGTTTACCTCAGTTTCTTCATCTGTTTAACGAGCTGGAGAAGGAAATGGCAAACCACTCCTGTGTCTTTGCCAAGAAAACCCAAACAGGTTCGAAGAGTCAGACATGAGTGGAAATGATTGAATAACAGTGGCCAAATTTGGATGTGAGCTCATCTTGAGTAGGCTCACTGACAGGCATCTTTGGGCCAACTCCAGTAGCACTCAGGATAACAAGGGATGACATGTACTCTGTCCTTTTCCACATATTTTTTAATTTTATCTGTTAGTCTCTACATTTTGAAAGCTCTTTATTCCATGTGTCTTGGAAATTATGAGCATTCAGCATATCGACATCTTTAAAAAATTTTTTATGGCTAAGTGTTTTACTTGGGTAGTTGTAGAGAACAATTCAACCTCTTTCCATTTTATTTGTTAAAATCTCAAGGACATTTGAAGGTTCATATCTGCAGTGTGGGGAGTTGTTGTTTCTTTACTATTAGGGATAGCAAAGTTCTGGATTATAATTCTAGCCATCTGATTACATCTCTCTAGGGATATGGTAGACAGTAAAGTTTCTCCATCTGTGATGATTAAGTGCAGTTTCTACCCTTTCACTGCTTAATCTGTAACAGTGAGTGGCTGAGGGCAACCTTTCTCTAATGCCTAGTGTTGGTGACCTGATCTTGAATTGCCATCATAAACCTTTCTGTTCCTCTAAACAAATCCTCCTGACTCATCCATTTTTGGAATGTTTCTTTATTGACATCTTGATAGGGGAGTTTATGTAAATATAGTCCTTGGAGAGGCTTTCGATTCAGCTCTTTGATCTTAGCTGTTTCATAGGTACTTTTGGAAGACAAAATATTTTTGATTTCATTTGACAAGTCCATAGAAGGGCTATTAACCTTAACTGCTGGTTAAGTGAGGATTTTTTATCCCCAAATTTTTCTGAACACTTAAAAACTGCTTATTTGTGTGTTCTGAGAACATTTATCAACATACTTCTACCAGCCTTGCCTACAGCATCTCTAACGCTAGGTCCGGGTAGCGTGCTATCTACTTTACTTACCAGCTTCCATGGTCTCCTGGTAGTTCTTCTGTGCAGTTCTGACCCCTTGCACCTAGCATTCCCTAGAATCTTCTCAAGGGCAGGCAAGGAGCCACAGCCTCCTGACTTTGCTTGCTGTGAAATGGGCTTCCTGAGGTCTCAGAGGACTCAACATCACCACTTTCCTTCCTTCTTAACTGGACCTTTCTTCAACTCCTCATACTCTGCCTGTAATTCTCAGTGGGTTGCATATTCCAGCCCCTGGCTACCGATGTAAAAACCTTGTTCCCTATTCCCAAACGCCCATTCTCTTACTCCCATCCATTCCATCTCAAACCTACTTACCTCTCCAATGTCCTACTACAGCTCTGACTGTCTCTTCTATTCCATCCTCTGGAGTAGGATGCTCCATAATTAATATTCTTCCTTTCATCTTTAACCTCTTATTCTACTCAACCTCTTTCTATATTCTGGAATTCACTGAGACGTGGCTCCCATCTGATGATATGCTTTCCTCACCACCCTTTATAGCATTGACTACTGTTCTTGTTTAGTAGTTTTGGTTGTGTCTGACTCTTTGCAATGTCATTTGGGGTTTTCTTGGCAAAGGTACTAAAGTGGTTTGGCATTTCCTTCTCCAGGAAGGAAAACTGAGGCAAACAGGGTGAAGTGACTTGCCCAAGGTCACACAGCTAGTAAGTGGCTGAGGCCAAATTTGAACTCAGGTGTTCCTGAGTTCAGACCAGGTGCTTTAACCAATGTGCCACCTAGCTGTACTCTAATACTGGCCATACTTTCTCTTATATCATCTTGATTGTAGTGGAGGAGTTGGAATACTCCATGTTCCCCATTGTCACCTTCAGACCTTACCTCTACCATCATTGCTCAGTGACCACTTTTTCTTAGAACTTTCATTCTCTCCGAATCTATCATCCAATCCAGATCTTGGTGGTCATTATCCATCAATCCCCCAAGACATTCTCCTTCCTTCCTCAATGAGTTCAGTGCCTGGATATCAGGCTTTCTATTCTCCTTCTTCAATATCTGCCCTCCAACTGGGGGATTTCAACATACATCCTGATGTTGCTTCAAGTACCTAACTTCCCAGTTCCTCAGTTTACTCCATTTTGCCATCCCACTCTTCCACTCAAGAGATGCTCATAACCTTGACCTTGCCATTATGCATACATATCGTACCCCATGTACATGAACTCAAAAATTCATTTATCTGATCATAATCTTTTACCATTAGATCTTTCTTTATGGTGTGTGATCTCTGACTCTGTTCTTTGTCCTTATCTGTCCTCCATTTCTCCCTCCCTTAATTTTTTCCCAGGCTATAGTTCTTGTACTGGCTATACTCTTGTCTATTCCCTTTCTTAGAGATATCAATGTAAAATTCTGCAGTGCATTTGAGTAGTTTGTCCAATAACCACTGAATTGACAATGCATTGCTCTTTGTACTCCTGGGACTTTTTGTTTGTTTCTCAGCCGATCTATTGTTTTCTTGTGTTTATGGATTTTTTTTGAGTGACATAAGCTATGAATGTTTTGTGTAATGTACAAGTGTAATTGCCATGTATTTAGAGGATCCACTGGCATTCTCTTCTTTGAGGACTGGATATGTAATGCTTCTGTTTGAGAAGAACCTGGTAAATGGCTTTGCTAGTAATTCTGGTACCGCCGTGAAGGGTTGGATCCAATAACCATGAATCTTACTCAGCCCTGCTGACTTCCAGTTTTTCAGAGAAGTTAGAATTTCAGTCACCTCCCTTGACATAGCCATTCTGTCAATCACTTTATTAATAGTACATGAGCTTTCTGTTTTGCATTTGACCCAGCTTACATTTTCATTGTTCTGGACATCTTTAGACCATTTAGCTAAGGAGAAATCATCCTTAGTCTCCTTTTTTTTTCAGTGGGGGAGGAGATATTCTCTCTCTTTCCCAAATTCTGTGTTTCTTAATTGTCTATAGTATAGTTTTTGATTGATATCAAATTGCTTATTGAATTCTTTGCATTGCTTTGATTTCTATATTATCTGAATCTTTTGACTCTCACTTTTGCTTTTGCTGAGTAAGGGTATCAGGAATTCCTTATAAACTTTTGTTTTTTAAACTCCATTTTGTGCCTTTTAAAAATTATCTTTGAGTGATATCATGTGCAAGTATCCTACTAGTTATTGACATTAACTTCCAGCATCTTTTTATATTTATAGACAGTTGTGTAACAACAAGGTGGCCAGCAGCTACTGTGGCTGTGTAAGACCAACAACAGCCAGCACACAGAGGGCTGCCAACATAGGTTCTTTGATCTGCTTTTCTAAGGAAAGCAACTTTAAGGGGTTAATAATCTCAGTTTAAGCAAACATACATATATCATTCACTTAGTTCAGGGGGAAAAGATCAGACTCTTGAACTACAGGGCAAATACAAATGGAAATTACAAACATCAACAGACCTTGTCTGATTCAAATCACAATTCATAGTTACCAGAGAAGCACCAACATCTATCTGTCTGGGTTACAAAGCTGGGGGGGTTATTTCAATGGCTTGCCCAGAGTCTCATCACCCATATTCTTTCAATGGGTGTACCCCCAAAAGTCAAATGCCAACCTTGGATCTTATATACCTGTATCAGGGGCCTGGGGCACTTGAGGCTCACCATTTAGAGTGTGAGAATCAGTGTGGGAAAACTCCAACCACCAGCACCACTTCATATACAATTCAATGACTCTGGATTGTCTTAGTGCTGAGAAACACCCCAAGATGAAAGATTCCACTTTACCTGCCCCTTTCAAACCAAAACCACTCATTTTTTTGCTGATTAACATTACAAGTTGTTTGCATGTTGTCTCTCCTATTAGATTGCGAGATTCTTTAGAGCAGGGACTGTCTTTTGCCTTTCTTTGCTTAGCATGGTACCTGGCACATAGTAGGAGCTTATTACATGTTAATTGACTGACTCATTTACAATCTCCAATAATCTCATCAAACTGTGTCTCATAAGGGTATTTGATATTTATATTTAGGGGTATTCTAAGACAGCTCCATCTTTCATTGGAGTAGCAATGATTGTAGAATTTGCAGTTATGTTCAGGTCTTGAAAGGATGTATCCCCAAGAGAATTTTATTTGGACTTTTTTGTTTGTTTCTTTGCTTTGGGACTTTACTAATTAAAGCATGCCCATGCCTGAGGGTACTGGGAGGAAACCTGCAAGGGCAGTGTGTGTAAAAGGACACATGCTCAAGAAGCACTTTACTTGAACACTGTGATTGGTTGAAGAGATTAACTTGCTGGGACCTGGGGGTGGATCATGTTTGTACTATAAACAAGTATTTGGGAATGACACTGAATGATATGTTTTGTTTTGTTGTGAATGATATGTTGCAGTTTCTTGTTTGATTGGATCACAATGTACAATGCTTCTATTTGTTCCAGGATCCATGGCCATTTAATTTAGATTTTTGTTATGCCATGGAACCTAGAAGGGGAGGAGTACATTGGCAATCAAGATGGGCTGTTAGCACTTATTCAACCAAGTGCCCTTGAAGAGTTTGGCCTTTGTTTCCTTGATTAAATTAGGAGTCCTTGATGACCTCCTCACCTCAAGGGAAAGCCTAGTTTACATGCGTTTGAATGACATGTTTGTGACATCAGAGGCTTTTAGACCATGTGGATTTAAGTCGCATTTTTGTGATGCTTTTAGGTCATATGGGTGAGTCGTATGTGTCACTCACCTTTGACCCTGAGCAAGATATATAAACCCAGAGGTTGGCTTTCTCCTTTGGAGTTCTGAGCCACAGCAGGAGTGGTGCGTGACTCTAGGCCAGCCATTATTATGAGCTCCCTGGCTTTGAAGAAAACCCAGATGTTGATGCTTCTCTGCTAACTGTATATTGTGATTTTGTCAGATAGAAACCTGTCTGTTGATTCATGTTTATCTGCTCTGTTTGTATTTGCTCTGAAGCTCAGAGTGCTGGCTTTTCCCCCTGAGCTGAGTGAATGATATTTGTATGTTGGGTTGAGCTTTCCTTCAAATACTGTGGGAGAATGACTTCACTTGTGATGGCTATGGCAGATACAGGTTTTTGGATTATTTTGGTTTTGATAGCTCAGATTGTGTGTAAATAATAATTGTTTCTATTTTGGCCAGAAACTCTGAGGATCTTCCCCTCCCAGGTTGATTTTTTTTTTGGACTAAGTAAAAGAGGCCATTTTTTGTCTCATTTCTTACCTAGCCTTTAATCACTGAATGGGTGTTGCCTCAGACAAACTGAGACTTGGAAAAGACCTTAGCTTAAAAAGGCCAAGGTCTCCCACTGTATCCAGGGCCATCTCCAATTGTCCTCATCTATATCTTGCCACTGGACCAAGATCACTCTGGAGGATAAAGTGAGGCTGGTGACTTTGTACAGCCCTGCCTCACTTAAACCTAATTCTCTTGCAAGACATCACCTTCCTGGTGTCATTGGTCCTCTCTGATAATGAAGGGCAAACAACAACAAGAGTAGGTCTATTTGTTGGATTTATGCCATCAAAATAAATGATTGCCTTTCAAAATTCCATTTTACCTATGCCCATTTCACCTTCAAAATAATTTGAGACATTGGCATTTTTTGTGTACTCTGTTTATTTGTAGCTGCTCTGTAGCTCATGTTAAGTGCAGATTTTCAATGCCTTCAGATTCCTCAGATTTAAGATTCCTGTTCTCTGTAGGAATGAAATTGTTTCATACCATTGACCTGCATTCATCTGCAATAAGCTTACGGAGCCTTGACAATCACTAGTGAGATATTCTCCACTTTTTGGTTTGATACAATAGAGTAATAGCTTCTGTTCATTTTATGTATGTTCACTGCCTACTTTAGTCCTCCATGACATCTGCACTCAAGTATTCCAAAAGGTAGGCTTTCATGAGTTTTGATGTGGTCAGATATATTTTGCCTTCTTGTGGTACCAGAACATGAAGGAGCAGTGCCTTCTCTATTGTCCCCTATGTCAAGCTAAGGTAGTATTGAGTGGGACTAGCTTGTGACCCTATGCTGCTTCATGTATTTCATAGGTTATAGAAGCATAGAGTTTGCAAGTGGAAGGGCCCTTAGCCACCATCTATACATAAAAGGAATCCCCATCATAGCAATATTCATGGGAACAATTTCATTTCACTGGCCAGGATGCCCTGTGATGTTGCCAAAATCCAGTTGTTTCAGATTTTCTGCCAGGCCTTCACAATGATTGTAGGGCACATAAAGTCCCCACTGCCTATCATGCTGCCTGGTACAACCCTACTTGGCTGTTGCCCTCATCATGATACAGGCAATGGTTTGGGCTTTGAGAGGGATTAAAATAACAAAAACCCCAATAATAATTATAATAATAACTAATGATAATACTGATGCTACAGCTTTATCTCTATCTTTTTTTTTTAAGTTCACATTCTGTTCTGGAAATATTTTCCCTCGCCTCTTCTCCCTCACCCCCAATTGAACCTTTGGAACAAGAATGATTTTTATCCCAATTTTACAGCTTAGGAAATTGAGACTTAAAGATAGAAAAGTAACTTGCACCAACATCAGAGGACTAGCCAGTGGTAGAACTGGAACTCCAACGCAGAGCTTTCTCTGTTTAATTTTTAAAATTAAAGAGCACTTTTGCATGGTAAACACTGGTTTCATGAGAGATACAAAAGTGACAAATTAACCAATAAACTTTCAGGAATATTAGTAAAAGATAATATAACAATACCAAATTAATTGGTAATTTATATTGGCCATTTTTGCTTGTCATTGAAAATGGGGTGATTCCCATAAGGTCTTCGTACCCAATCAAAACCCATCATGAGCTATTTTGAAAGAAAGAGGTCCACCAATTTGATGGAATTTGAATATTTCAGCATATTCAATTTTGTGGTTAAGCAAAGTCATAAACCATCGAAAGTCCTGGAAGCAAAAGTAAAAAATGTTAACAAAACAAAACAATTCCCAAACAAAAGCCCAACATCGCAAGAAAGAAAAAAGAACTTAGAGTTAGCTGGAGTCTTTGGAAATCAGGGAAGCTGGGTTCGAGTCCAAGCTCTGCCACTAACAAACTGGGAGACCTTGGGCAAATGAGTTCATCTGCATGGGCCTCTATTTCCCTCTTCTTTGAAAATAAAGATGCCCCTAAGGTACCTTCCAGCTCTACCTTTCTGGGATTTGGTGACTTCTCAGCCTGCCTGGCATCCAATTCCATCTCTGCCCGAACATCAGTATGCTCATCGGCAAACATGAAGGTTGTGGTCTCTAAGGTCCTTTCCCAGCTCTAATACTAAGAGAAATCGTGACATCAAAATAAATGAAGAAGAAATGAAGTTGGGTTTTATATTAGCAGGATGGAAGCACCAGAAATGTCTGTGCTGGGTTCAAAGCCAAAAAAATATGCTTGTAAAGGAAGATGAAAAACCAGCTCTTCATAGCTCTGCCCACTGGAACCCCGGGCACAACTTCCAGATGGTGATATTCAGATTCTTTTGATATTCCTCCAGCTTGGGATATACACTTCACAGGAGACAAAACTCACATCCCTGGGGGGAGGGGAGGAATAAGGAAATGCTAATTACTAACAATGCTCTCTCCGAGTTTGGAGGAAGGATTTGCACTTTATTTTACAAGGTCAGTAGAATCAGATTGAGAAGGTGCTGTGGCATAGTCCAGCACTGACGGAGGAAAAAAATACAGAAGGTATATTAGACTTCGAATCAATGTGGTGCTAGGAAGGACTGCTGGCTGTGGAGACAGAGGACCTGGGACCTGCATGACCTTGTGCTACAATCTCCTCGGGCATTGGTCTCCTTAAATATGAAATGAGGGAGTGGGACTAGATGGGCTTCCACAAAGTCCTTTCCACCTCTGAGTTTCTGACCCTATGATCTTATGACATGGATTTTAATCCTAGCCCTTACACTTATTATCTCTGTGATCTTTGGCAAGTCACTTAATCTTTCTGGGCCTCAGTTTCTTAATCTGTAAAATGGGTCTAATGGTGATGATCATCATAGCATGTATATGTTTATATAGATGAGTTATACAGCTATACATATAGATTAACTATATACAAAAATATATATGTCATATATTTTATATATATGTGTTTTTATACACATACATACAGTGTTTTGTAAACCTTGTTATTGAGTATTATAATTGGCTTAAGCAGTTTGGTTCAAAAGGTCCACTATCTTACAGAACACAGTATTTTAGTATAAAATGTATATAAAATACACACAAATTTAGTATAAAATTCTAAAATGGTATCTTTAGTCTATGAATTGCTAAATATTTTTGCTTAAGTGAAGCCCAAAGTGAAAAAAAAACAAGGCTTCTATGTTTTTCCAGTCTTCCTACACTTCATTCCCCCAACTCTCCAATTCAGACGCACCCTTCACTTGTGGTTTCTCGACACGACACTCCCAGATCACATCTCTGTGCTTCTGCACTGGCTTCCCCTCATGCCTAGGATCTTTTCAGTCCTCATCTCCTTTTGGTGTCTCTGGCTTCTTTCAACAATCAGCTCAAACCTTTTGTTGGGCAGGATGCCTTTCCTGGTTCCCTGGATTCTTCCTGTCCTCTCTCAGTCCCTTCCCCATTTAGATTTCCTTCATCTAGTGGTGCAGTGGATAGTGTGGGGCCTTGAGTCAGGAGATCTGAGCTCAAATCTGGCTTCAGACACTCACTAGCTGTGTGACCCCGGTCAAGCCACTTAACCTTGTTTGCCTCAGTTTCCTCAGCTGTAAAATGAGGTGGAGAAGCAAATGGCAAACCACTCTAATGTCTTTGCCAAGAAAACCCCAAATGGGGTCACAAAGAGTTGGACGGAATGACTAAACAAGAATAACACCCTCAGATATCTTGTATATACATAGTTATTCACACACCTCCCCCATTAAGGTACTGCCCTCCTTGAGGGCTGGGACTGTTTTTCCTCCTCTTTCTTTGTATCCCCAGAACTTAGTACAGTATTGGGTAAGGACAAACAACAAGCCAGCAAAGCTCTTATTCAACACTTTTTGACTGACCGACCAAGAGGAAATTTCAGCTGCAATTTCTTTATGCCCATTACCCAGAATAATAACACTGATGATGATGGTTATAATCACAATTCACATCTCTATAGCTAACAATTAAGGTTTAATGGTGCCATAATGACTGGTTTAATAAATGCTTATTGACTGTTGACTGATTTTCCTCACAGCAACTCTGTGAGATACACAGTGAAAGATTTATTGTCTTCATTCTTTAATCAAAAAACATTTATTAAGCTCCTACCTACTATGTGCCAGGCACTATGCTAAGTACTGGGGGATAAAAAAAAGAGGCAAAAGACAGTCCCTGCCCTTAAGGAAGCTGAGGTTAAGAATGATGAAATAATTTGTTGGTGGGGTCACACAGAGAGCTAAGTGGGAAAAGCCAGATCCCCAACATAGGTCCAGCATTGATTTTGTTGCTATTCAGTCGTTTCAATCACGTTTGACTCTTAACGATCTCATTTGGGGTTTTCTTGGCAGAGACACTGGAGTGGTTTGCCATTTCATTCTCCAGCTCATTTTACAGATGAGGAAACTGAGGCAAACAGGGTTAAGTGACTTGCCCAGGATCACACAGCTGGTAAGTGTCTAAGACCAGATTTGAACTCAGGAAGACAAGTCTTCCTGACTCCAGGTCCAGTGGTCTATGCACTGTGCCAGCTAGCTGCCCTTCCAGTATTGATATCCACATACATATTTCAATCTGTGCAGAAAAGGTACTGAAGAAAGAGATCTGGATTTTGAGTTCTGAGTTTGAATCTTGGCTCTATTCTGTGGTGAAATCTGGCAAGTCACTTAGTCTTTCTGGGCCTCAGTTTCCTCCTCTGTCAAAATAAGGATTTGGATCAGCCAATGACCACAAAACCTCTAAATCTTCCAGCTCTAAATCTATGAACTAATTTGACATTTCTAAGTTCTGTGAAGGGAAAGAACTTACATAATTACCCACAACTCATCTAAAGTTATTTAAGTATCTCATCCAAATATGAGGTTTTGAGCTCACACACACACAGACACACACACGCACACACATACAAGTTCTGAAATACGGGGATGGTATGTGCAGCTTTCACTTCATCCCACACACAAGCCCACAGTGAAATGTCTGAGCGGCACTGTTATGCAAACAGTTTAGCTGAGTTATTACACTAAGTGGTAGGAAGGAGCCTTACTTTGGGACTCCATTCTCTAGGTACCCTCAAGCAGACCCGTCAAGCTCTCATGGCTGAGGGAGCACTTTGATCGAACCACAACAACAACATTAGCTAGCATTTATAGAGTTCTTTAAGCTTTGCAAAGTGCTTTACAAATATTATCTAATTATATCCTGAGAACAACCCTGGGAAGTATTGTTATCTCTGTTTTACAAATGAGGAAACCAAGGCAGAAGTTAAGTGACTTCCCCAGGGTCACACAGCTGGTAGGTGTCTGAGGCTGTACTGAACTTAGATCTTCCTGACTCCATATCCACTAAGCTTCCTAGTTGTCTAGTAAATGAATGAAATCATCATAAGAAGTTAGAAGATTTCTTTCCACTTGACATTCAACATTCAAAGTCTTAGCCCCCAAAGGCAAATAAATATTCCTTCAGCATATCTCTGAGGTCACCTCTTTTTCCATTTTTCCAAAGACTACTCGTATCTCGAGTAGTCATGAGACAAGCAGGTATATAGTGCTAACGGCCCAAGACTTGATGTCAGACCTGTGCTGTCTTGAGATCCATCTCTGCCACTTGGTAGTTATGTTATCTTAGGCAAGACCACCTCAGGTCTCTGTGCCTCGTGTAAAATCCTAATCTCATTCAACACTTACTCAGATCCCATCTGAAGAACCATGTGCTATGACGGGCATCACATTTTAGGAAGGACATTGAGAAGCTAAGTGTACCCAGAGAAGAGTGATCAAGATGGTGTTGGAGCTGGCAGCCCATGCAAGGACTGGTTGAAAAAACTGGAGATATTTAACCCAGAGTAGAGAAAGCTTGAGCACGAGGGGTGGAGTGGGTGATGATAGGAGATCTGTCTTTAAATGTTTGAAGAACTATTTTGTGGAAAAGGGATCCCCGCCCCCAAACTGCTAGAATGCTCCCTCTCAAATTATGTAGTGTTTTTACTAATTCCAATTTATTTTTATTTATTCACTTCATACTTATTTTATATTCTATGCTTATATTCTATATATATATTCTATATGTATGTATATATATTCTATATACTGTTCTATAAGGGCAGCTAGGTGGTGAAGTAGATAGAATGCTGGCTCTGGAGTCAGGAAGACTCATCTTCCTGAGTTCAAATGCCGGTCTCAGTCACTTAATAGCTATGTGACCCTGGGCAAGTCACTAAACCCTGTTTGCCTCAGTTTCCTCACCTGTAAAGTGAGCTGGAGAAGGAAATGCAAACATTCCACTTTGCCAAGAAAACCCCACATGAGGTTATGAAGAGCAGAACATGACTGAAATGACTGAGCAACAACAGCAAAAATATCCTTGTAATGTATGGAGAGCTTTAAGGTTTGTAAAGCGTTTTATGTATGCTGTCTCATTTGATCCTCACAAGGACTTTGTGAAGTAGGAGCTATTTTTGTCCTTATTTTACATGTAAGGACACCGAGGTTAGGGGACTTGCCCAGGGTCATACCACTAGTAGTGCCTGTCAAGTCAGGTCTTCCTGATTACAAATCCAGGGCTCTATCCATTATGTCACTATATATACACTTGTCTCCCCTATTAGACTGTGAGCTCACTGTGAGTAAGGGCTGTTCCATTCTTTGTATTTGTACCCCCAGCACCTCACACAGTGCCTGGCACACAGTAAGAGATTAATACATTTTGTTGATTAATTGACTTGGTAGATTTGTTCTGTTTAGTTCCAGAGGGCAGAGATAGGAGCAATGGAGGGAAATCGTGGAGGCGGATTTCGACTTAGTAAAGGGAATAATTTTCTCATAATTAGAACTATCTGCTTCTAACTTAATGTCCTTAATATTTGTTAATTACAGGGGATACAAATACAAGTAATGCATAATAATTCAATCCCTGCCCTCAAAAGCTTACATTCAAATGTCTGTGTGTGGTGTGTGGGGCAGCAACGCATGAAAAGAAGCTGAAAAAACATGGGGGGAAGAGGAAGGAGAGGAGGGAGGTACCCACATAGAGGGGCATGGTGGAGAAGGAAAGAAGGCCTGAGAGTCAGGAGTGGATACCAGAGAGGAATGAAGGCATGAAGAAGGGCATTTCCTTCAAAATAGAGGTTTCCAGAGAAACTGACCCATCAGAGGAAGGGGCTGCAGGGGCTTCTTTAGGAGGTTGTAAGTTACCTATCTCTGGAAGTCCTCAAGTGGAGGCTCGAAGATCGCTTGGGGATTTATACTTTTCAAACACAGGTTGGACTACATGGTCTCTGAGTTCTCTTAATTTGCAGATTTTCTTTTCTTTTCTTTTTTTTTTTTTTAATTTGGCAGAAATCCATTTCCACCAAGAGTTGGCAGCTCTTCTCCAGAAGGAATATCTGGATCAGGTTGGGCTGCATAAGGATAGCATTGTTGAGAAGGGAGCCCAGGAGCCATGGAGGCTACAGTAGCCACAGGACTACCCAAGGAGCCCTTTCTTCTCGTGCCCAAGCCACCCCAGTCGGAGCATGAGGCATAGACTTAGAACACCAGGATTGTTGACTGCAGTGTCAGAGGGATCGGGCAAATGCTGATGGCAAAGTGGTTCAGCGGTCCCTAAGACATTCTGTTCAAGTCAACAGAAAAGTGTTAAGTGCCTCATCTTTTCCAGTACAACATACCCACCGTTGTCACAGATACCCTGAGCAGGAAGCAAGTCTTGAATCCAGGCCTCCTGATCTTGAATCTGGTGCTCTTTTCACTGAACTAGTAATTCCTTTGCTAGTGATTCTGTTCACCAAGAAGATCCTCCTTTGATCCATAAAATATTTTTTAAAAGGAGATCTCAGACAGATGAATAACACTCCAAGGGCCAAAGTGATGTGACTTCAGCAGATAGATTAACAGTGTCACAGGATGTTGAGAATTGGAGAAAAACTTTTTTGGGGATGGGGGAGAGGCAATTGGGATTAAGTGAGTTGCCCAGGGTCACACATCTAGTAAGTGTCAAGTGTCTGAGGCTGGATTTAAACTCAGGTCCTCCTGACTCTAGGGCTGGTGCTCTATTTACTATGCCACCTAGCTGCCCCTAAAAACTTGGAGATAATCTGGTCCAGCCCCTTAAATTTAATTAATTAAATTAATTTGTTTAAATCACTTAATGTCTGCTGCCTCAGTTTCTTCATCTGTAAAATGTATCTATCTCCCAAGGTTGTTGATCAAATGAGACATTTGTAATGTCCCTTGCAAACCTTAAATGAATGGCTAGTTTGTTATTATTGTTGTCACTAATAATAATAACAATAATAATACAGCTGGGGAAACGGAGTCCTAGTGAGTGAGAGGGACTAGCCTAAGGTCATACAGCTAATATGAGGGATATCGTAAGTGAGAGAGATCGATCACAATCATGTGACTTCACCTTGAGTAGTCTTTCTACTATATTATATTTCCAAAAACTACAGGTTTCTTTGGAGTATCTCATAGCTCTTGACTCACGGGACTTCTTTCTCTACTATGTTTAGTAGCTTCCTCAGCCCGGAAGATCCCTTCTCCTGTGGCCTTCTCTGCCCCTGTGGCCTCTTCTTCTGGTTGTTCAGTTTCTCTTGACATCTCCATTTTAAAAGAAGTGCCCAGGCCAGTCATCCTTCCTTCCTCTCTGGGCTCCACTCCTCAGTCTTAGGACTTCTTTCTTTCTCCACCATGCCCCTATGTGGTCCTTCCTTCCTTCCTTTCTTCCTTCCCTCCCTGTCTTCCTCTCTTCCTCCCTCTCTTCCTCCCTCCCTCTCTCCCTTCTTTCCTTCCTTCCTTCTTTCCTTCCTTCCTTCCTTCCCTCCCTCCTTCCCTCCCTTCTTTCCTTCCTTCCTTCCTTCTTTCCTTCCTTCCTTCCTTCCTTCCTTCCTTCCTTCCTTCCTTCCTTCCCTCCCTTCTTTCCTTCCTTCCTTCCTTCCTTCCTTCCTTCCTTCCTTCCTTCCTTCCTTCCTTCCTTCCTTCCTTCCTTCCTTCCATATTTTTACTTGTATTTGTGTCCCCAGTAATTAGCAAATGCTTGGCACATAGCAAGCACTTACCAAATTTGTTGACTTGTTGACCAACTAGTTTTTTGCTATTCAAATCATTGTTTCATTTTCATTTTCATTCAACCATTTTTTCAGTCATGTTTGACTCTTCTTGACCTAATTTGGGGTTTTCTTGGCAGAGATACTGGAGTAGTTTGCCGTTTTGTTCTCCAGCTCATTTTACAGATGAGGAAACTGAGGCAAACAGGGTTGAGTGACTTGTCCAAGGTCACAGAACTATTAAGTGTCTGAGTCCAAATTTGAACTCAAGTCCTCCTGATGTGCTGCCTACCTGCTCCAACAGAGCAGCATTAATTTACATACAACAATTTATTCCATTTCCAGTTACTTAAGTCATATGGCCAAGTCTGTAAGGGCCATAAATAGTCCTAGATTGTAAGCTCCATGAAGGCAAGGACTGTATCTTATCTAAATTTCACATCTTCTCAGCTCTGAGAATTGTTCTCTCTGTACCTTAGCACTTCATAGTCATAGAGTTCAAAGGAACTCTAGAAGCATCTTGGGACATGAACTTGAATGGCAGTCCTCTCTAGACTACCTGGCAAATGGCTCTCTAGCTTTCGCTCAAGGATGTCTAGTAAGAATGAACCCACCGCCTCTAGCTCATTCCACTTCTGGATAACTATTACTGTTTGATTCTTTCTCTTAGTATTAAGTTTATATACTTTTCTTTGTCTGGGGCAGCCAGTTGGTGCAGTGAATGGACTTCTGGGCCTGGAATCAGGAGAACTTGAGTTCAAATCTGGCCTCAGACACTTAGACCTTGGTCAAGTCACTTAATCCTGTTTGCCTCAGTTTCTTCATCCATAAAATGAGCTGGAGAAGGAAATGGCAAACACTCCTGTATCTTTGCCAAGAAAACCCCAAATGGGGTCATGAAGAGTTGGACACACAGGACCAATAACAACAGTCTTAGGACATGGAGCACTCCAGCTTTGAGGAATACAATTTCCCACATCAAGAGATAAAGGTGTTTTGATTACTGTCCTTCTGGTCCCATTGTGGTGATGTTTTTGTTTTTGAAATTATTCTCTGGTTTTTTGGGGGCAGTGTTATTATCCAGGGCACCCTGGGCAGGTCACTTAAACCTGTTTGCCTCAGTTTCCTTATCTGGAAAGCAATCTAGAGAAGGAAATGGCAAACCATTCCAGGACCTTTGCCAAGAAAACCTTAAATGGGGTTGCAAATAGTAGAACATGACTGAAGTGACTGAATGACAATAACTTCTCTTTGTAACTTTCTTTCATTGCTTCTTGTTCTTCCTTAAGGGGCCAAGGAGACTAAGCCTAATTCGTATTGCACATGACAGTCCTTAAGATACTTACAGACAGCTATCCTGTTCCCTCTGAGACTTCTCCCAACTAAAGGTAGTCAGTTCTTTCAAATGATACTTATATTGCATGATCTCAAGACCCTCCACTCTCCTGGTTGTCTTTTTATTTATGCTTCAGCTTATCAACGTCCTTCTTAAAGTATGGTACCCACAGCTGAACATTATACTCCAGGTAGGAACTTCACCTTCCTAACTCTGGACACTAAACCTCCTCTAATGAAATCCATAATTGAATTAACTTCTTTTGGCTTCTATATCACAGTGTAGATGTGTGTGTGTGTGTGTATGTGTGTGTGTGTGTGTGATTTTTTTTTCATTTTGGGTTACTCTTATCCATGTCCTTACATAAATTCCCCAGAGATTATCTGCCATACCTGCTAGTGTATCTCTTCTCTTACTTTTAACAATCTATACCTGTATAATATTTTTGCTGTCTGTCTTTTATCTTGCACTAACATTGACCTAACTCCTTGCTTGACCATTCATTTCCTGGATGATGTCTTTTATCAATAAGAGAAGTCACCTACTATGTGCCAGGCACTGTGCTGGGGAATAGAAAGAAAAGCCAAAGTCTCTGCCTTTAAAGAGCTCATAGTCTAATGAGGGAGGAAACATGCAAACATGTTAGGTTTTATTATAGATATACATAGTACAGGTATATGTATATATCTCTGTATAGATATACATGTTATGGATATCTGAGTTACACTGGGTGAACTGGAGGAAATCTGAGAGGGGAGATACAGTATTGAGAGGAACTGGAAAAGCCTCTTGCAAAAGGTGGGATTTGAACTGAGATTTGGAAAAGGCCAGGGAAGTCAGGAGGCAAAGACAGGGAGGGAGATGCAGCTTCTTGTCACCATTGGCAACTGGCTAAAACTTGTTAGCACCTACCATGCATTTCTTCATTGCCTGTTTTCACCCACAATTTGGATTCTTTGAGACATTCCATGATTTGCAGTCGTAGAGAATTCCTAGAAGCACTCATATTAAAAAGATAAAATTTCACGTCAAGAAGGAGCTTGGGACTATTAAAAGGGCTGTCTGACCTCCTAAATGAAACCTGTGATGGAATACTACTGTGCTACAAGAAATGATGAGGTTGGTAATCTTAGAGAAAACATTGATAGACCTGCATGAAATAATGCAGAGTGAAATGAGCAGAGTCAAGAGAACGGTGTACACACTAATAGGAATATTGTTTTAAGAACAACTTTGAGTGACCAAGTCACACTTTTGACTATTATACATACCCAAATTTACCACAAAGGGCTTATAAAGGAAGATATTATTTGTATTTGGGGAAGAGCTAATAAATAGAAATATATAGAGAACAGGTTTACAGATGCGTACATATTTATGTGTAATGATAGCCATCTCTAGGGAGGAGGGGAGGGAGGGAAGAAGAGGAATAGCAAGTTGTACAGAATTGATTTGCAGTTTTGTGTATAATCACTTTTTCTATTCCACTACATTATGGAAATGCTTGTTTCATTTCTTGAGTTCCGAATAAAATAATTAAAATATAAAAAAATGAAGTCCAAGTCACCCTTTTTCCTATTTATTTCTGGACCCATCTGTAGTGTCCATCTGTAGCGTCTGTCGAAAATAATGTCCTGATGGATTAACTCACTCAGTTGGGCACCTATTGTACTGTATGCCATCATCTGGAAAATGGGAATTTTTTATCCACTTGCTGTGTGTGTGTGTGTGTGTGTGTGTGTGTGTGTGTGGATTGTTAAGCCAAATTTCTTTGAAGTGGTTGAGAGTCCCATTTAGGAGGTGCTAGTGTATTCTGGAACTTGATGCAATCATCACAATGATATTAGCAAACAGGAACCTTGGAAAGGTCTCACTACTTATAAGGAAACTGTGTAGGAAATACTTCATGATAATGGCTAACTCCTTTGGTGAGTGTACATCTCCCTGTTCTCTACCTCACTTCATAGTGATAATCAGAGCAAAGTGGAACAAAGTGATCTCCATGGATGCCTCTATTTAAGACTTGTACAAAAACAAATTATGATTCATGAATTTGTAATGATTGTCTCTGGGGAGAGTGTGGCCTCTTGTATCTGCTCTTCAGAGTTCTAAAAGTACCTGAAGAATTGGAGGTATCTCCTCCCTAGTGCCATTAGGTTGAGCCCCTACTGGCTGTGTCCCTCATTCACACTGTTAGGTGTAAGTGAGTAGCACCCCAGTTCCATTTAATGACTTAAAATCAATTAGTTTTTATAAATGGATATTTACTTTGCAGATATAACAACAAAAAAAGTACAAATACTCCTCTCCCTCTTGCCCCAACACTTTAGGGGCACTCCTCTCAAGGGCTCAGACTCAAAAAAGTTTTCATGAATCATTGGTCACACTAAGTTTATATTCAGATGTGGCATGGTTGTAAAAGAATCTTTGTCTCAGCTACCAAGGGCCTGGACCCCCAAAGTCACTCCTGAAGGTCACTACTTACTCCCCAGGGCATTGATGTTAGTCTGGGCACAAAAACCTAGACAACTAGACAGAATGCTACTCTTCTGGCCTTTAAAAACTTACAAGATTGGAATTTCGAATCCCTTCTTCTAAAACAGATAGAGGAATGTCAGAACGAGGAGGGCCCAAGAGCTCTTGACATATAGACAGTCTCTCATTGGATGCTATCAAAGAATGAGTCCCAGAGATTAACCAAGAGTATAGCCAAAGAATAAATGCTGAGGCTTACTGATTGACTAAGGCTTTTTTGAAGGCATTTGTCCAGTTCTGGCTGAACAGCCAATTGATAAGACTTCTCTGAACCCTGTGGTTATTATAGTTAGAATGTTATCCAAGATCCATTTTCTCTCCAAGGTACCTCCAATAACATTATCACGACTCTCTCAGAAGCAGCACCCTGATGCATTCTGTGCTTGTAGCAGTCTACCATTACAAATGCAATAGAATATTACTGTGTGGCAAGAAATCATGAATATAAAGAATTCAGAGAAACATGGGGAGGCATGAACTGACACAAAATGAATCAGCATAAAAAGGAAAACACATAGTGATTATAGTAATGTAAATTTAAAGAATGAACAGACCAAAACTGAATGTTTGGCCTTGGAGAAGAGCTAAGGAGATGTACTTTCCTTCCCTTTTCTCCAGAGGTGTGCAATATGAATCTACTCTCCAGCATGACTGATCCATCAGCTGGAGTTTCTGAACTACTTTAAAAATCTTTGTTATGAGGAATGACTTGCTTGGTAGGGGAGGAGAGAGGAAAATACTTTTAAAGAAAGGTGACAAAGATATAATTAAAAAGAAAATATTAATTTCATATGACTAATCAGTTAACAGATATATATTATTAAATAATTTTTTTGCATACCCTCTTTTTACATTGCTTGAATTTCCTCCCTGTCTCTCCCTCATAGCTATGCCATATAACAACGAAATTTAAAAAAATAAAAAAAGAAGGGAAAAAGCGTGAAAACCAATCAAGACACCAAAAAATTCCAAAAGCATATACAGACTTTTATACCTATGGAGTAGGGGGAGCAATCTTCTCAAATCTGTTTTTGGGGCCAAGCTTGTTCTTTGTAGTTTTGCAGCATTCATTTTCTATTGTTTTGCGGTGGTTATCCTTTCTACTTCCATTCTATTGTGTAATATTGTTTTCCTGGCTCAGCTTACTTCACTCAGCCTCAGTTCATGGAAGTCTTTCTATACTTCTCTGTGTTCATCAAATTCATCAAATAATCACTTATTAGGTACCATATGCTATTGCCTGGGGACATAAAGAGAAAAGTGAAACAATCAACATTACATTTGAATAGAGGAGACAACAGGTATCTATATCTCTCTTTTTTATGGTCCGTAAATAATAAATACAGTCAGATCTTGTATTTTCAGCACCTTTTAATCACTTTGACTGTAGAAAGCTGTGAAAGTCTTCTCATGCATTTGCCAGGGATATTCAATGTATGTTTAGAGCATTTTCACACATAATTTCTAAAGATGAGTAAGTAGACCCAAGCATTGGTGGCTTCAGAAAGCCTCTTAATCACTTGTTTTGAATAGTAATAATGCCTGTGAGGCAGCTAGGTGATGCAGTGGATAGAACACTGGGCCTGGAGCCAGAGAATACTGCCTTTAAATCTGGCCTCAAGCACTTACTACCTGGGTGACATTGGGCAAGTTACTTAACCTCTATCTGACTCAGTTTCTTCAACTCTTAATAGCACCAACTATTAATACCCCCCTGGTTTGTTGTGAAGATTGGATGCAACCACAGAGGTAATTTCACTCAACAAGCTCTAATTATCATTGTAAAAGGAGTCATAGAATAGAGAGATGAACACTCACCAAAGGAGATAGCTATTGCCATGAAGAATGTCCTACATAGGTTCCCTATAGGTAGCAAAATCCTTTGTATGCTCCTATTTGCTAATGACATTGTGATGATTACCTCAAATCTTCAGTGCCTGACACATAGAAGGCACTAAATAAAAATTTGTTTTCTTCTTTCCTATATTTTTTTCTTAGTCATTTAGTATCTTCTCCTCCTTCACATATTTTAAAATTTGATTTATCAGTTCTTAGAATGGTTTGACCTTTAACGTGGATTCCTGTCTCCCTCCCTTTCCCCCCACCTTTGGCATGGTCCAACTGCTTTTCCTGTCCTCATCTTCTTTAATGCTATTTCTTCTTCCTCATATAGCACATGAGGGCCTTTGGTGCGGGAGTCCGAATGTGGCAATGATGATGGAAAATTGTTACAGAAATGATGACAGATCTGTTCCATTTTTCATCTGGTTGTTTTCCCTCTTCCAATTTCAACTGTAAGTGCTCTTGGGCTGATCTGACTTAGTTTTTAGATGACATTTTCTGCAGATTTATTTTCCCCTTCACTGCTTGCTCTTTACGAGGCAATTCTTCTCATAATCTTCCACCATTCTTCTCCATAATGTTTTGCAAATGAGTTTATATTCCAAACCAGAGTTGCCCTTGGCTGCCTGGTCTCTTCATTTGGCAGGAAGATCAAGTGTTTGCTGACTGAGGCAGTTCTGGGCTCTCTCAGCCTGTTTGTTATAGCATTAGCCTTACTGGATGAACCTCATTATGCTCTCTAGTTGTTGCCTTCAGGCATGAAAAAGCTCACTTGTGATATTCTTATAATGAGCACTCTTTCATAATGCCCCTTTATCTCATGAGCTAAAAGCATCTTTCCAGTGTCTCTATGATGACACAGTTAGCAGAACCCTAATTTTTTGCATATGATATACAAGATGAAGCAAGGGACCAACCAATTATTCCTAAAGCTCACATTCTCAAAGATGTTTCCTATCCACTAAAGAAAGTTTCCTAATAATAAGTGTTTATCACTCTGTTTTCTCTCTCTATTCTTCTACTATTGATCTAGGAAGCAATCTGAGTTTTTTTTGATAGGACAATAAATCATTTTGATTGATGATCCTAATAATCTCAGGTGGGATTCTGTCACCTCCACTAGTTTTATTGTTAGCAATGCTTCTTAAGGCCCTCTTGACTTGATTCTCCAGGATGTATGGCTCTAGGTCAGTAACCACATCATTATGGTTATCAGTGATATTACGATCTTTCTTATATAGTTCCTTTGTATATTCTTGCAAGCAAGTTGCAGAAAAATACCATCTACTTCTGCTTCACTAACTACACTAAAGCTTTTGACTGTGTGAATCACAACAAAATGTGGCGAGTCTTCAGAGAGATTGAGTACCAGATCATCTTCCTTGTCTCCTGAGGATGCATGTGGGTCAAGAAGCAACAGTTAGAACCAGACATAGAACAACTGATTGGTTTAAGATTGGAAAAGGAGTATGAGAAGGCTGCACATTGTCACCTTATTTATTTAATTTATATGCAGTATACATAACGTAACATGCCAGGCTGGATGAATCAAAAGCCAGAATTAAGGTTGCCAGTAGAAATATCAAAAATCTCCGGCAGATGATACCACTTTGACGGCAGAAAATGAAAAAAAATTAAGAAGCCTCTTGATGAGGGTGAAAGAGGAGAGCGTAAAAGCTGGCTTGAAGTTTAACATTAAAAAAAAACTGAGATTATGGCAACTGTTCTCATCACTTCCTGTCAAATAGAGAGTGAAGAAATGGAGGCGGTGTCTGATTTTATATACTTGGGCTCAAAGAGCACTGCAGACAGTGACTGAAGCCATGAAATTAAAAGATGCATGCTCCTTGGAAGGAAAACTATGGCAAATCTGGACAGCATACTAAAAAGCAGAGGTAACACCTTGTTGACCACAGTCTGTGAAGTCAAAGCTATGGTTTTTCCAGCAGCAATGTATGGTATGAGAGTTGGACTACAAGGAAAGCTGAGCACTGAAGGATTGCTGATTTCAAACCGTGGTGCTGGAGAAGACTTTCGAGAGTCCCTTGGACAGCAAGAAGATCAAATCAATCAATACTCGAAGAAATCATTCAGACTACTCGTTGGAAGGAAAAATGCTGAAGCTAAAGCTTAAACACTTTGGCCATATGACAAGAAGACAGGACTTATTGGAAAAGACGCTGGTGTTGGGAAAGACTGAAGGCAAAAGGAAAAGGGGATGGCAGAGACTGAGAGGGAAAGATAGTGTCACAGAAGCAATGAACATGAATTTGGACAAACTTCAGGAGATGGTGGAGGATAGAAGACTCTGGCATGCTATGGTCCATGAGGTCAAAAAGGGTAGGACACAACTGAATGAACAAAATTTAATTTCAGGATGATTATAAAAGGCATATGGGAGTATTTTCATGCTTTAATTCATTAAAGTTCTAGGACATAAACCAAAAACAAAAGGCCAACAACAACAAAACTTCAATGTGAAATTATGAAAGTCTATGTCAACTTCTTTTCCTTTATCCACTTACCAGTTTGGCATTAATATTTTGTCTGAATAAATGAGGACGAAACTACTGTAAGTGGTTTCAGTGTTTTCTCATCTGTGCCCTTCTAATTTGGTGTGAGTTTTGACTTTTGCTTTAGAAAATTAAAGGTCTGACAGCACATAGAGAGCTGATTCTAATACAACTTCCATATTGGTAACTAGTGTTTCCTGTTAGGATAGGATTACCCTTCCACTGCACCTCCGTCACACACAGTTGATCACACACTGAACCTCACTATTATCCATAAGTGTTTAATTTCCAAAACCAAAACCAGAAAAAAACACTCCAATATCCTTCTACCCGATTATCACTTTTTATCATTCCATATCATCCGTTTATCATTTATGCCTCATCTTACCTCAAGCTACTCTTTGCTTTTATTGCAGCCTCCATTCCCTTCACCTTTCGGTAATTTCTCGTGCAATTACTCCTGCTCTGACTTCACTTTTCTCCTTTCATAATCTCTACTCGATGATTAATCGATTCAGCTCCACACTGTTCTCTGTTCTCAAATTCATCATTTCTTTCTCCTATCACTGCTTATTCCTGGCCAAACACCAACCTTGAATTACTTTTAGTGCCTTCTTATTCCATTCCTATTCATGTGCTATTGAGTACAAATGGAAGGAAGCCATATCACTGACTCTCTACACTAGAAATTTATGTTATCTAACCTCGATTAAACTCTTTAAAATTTTTTTTTAAATTCTGAACTTAAAAAAAAATAGGCAACTCCATAACAAAATAGAATAGAAAAAAGAGGATTGCTCATGAAACTGCAAATCTATTATGTGTAACTTACTTTTCCCTTTAAATATATAATAAAGTTATCATGTAACTTTCTCCCTACCCTGGTCCTAGAGATGACTACCATTAGTTACAAATATGTGTGTGTATACACATATGTATGTCTATGAATATATGTGTATATTTGTATACATGTGTCTGTATGTATATATAACATATGTATATATATCCCCCACACATATACCACATATATACATAACATACTCTCTCTGTATATATATATGCATATACATGCTACACCATATATATGTATATATATGTATCTACATGCATGCATACATACATACATAGCTATGTATATAAAACCATACTATACATACTTCTATTTATCAGTTTTTTCCTCGATACAGATAGCGTCTTCCTTCATAGGTATTTTATAGTTAATTCGGGTATTTATAGCAGTCAAAATAACATTCACTCAAAGTTATTCTTAAAACAATATTGCTGTTACTGTATACAGTGTTCTCTTGGTTCTGCTCATTCTGCTCTTCATTATTTTGTGCAAGTCTTTCCATGTTTTTCTAAGATCACTGAATTCATCATCTCTTATGGCACAGTAGTATTCCATCATGATTCTATACCACAGCTTGTTTAGCCATTCTCCAAATTGATGGGCATTACCACAGTTTCCTGTTCTTTGCCACCACAAAGAGAGCTGCTATAAACATTTTAGAAGATATAGGTTTTTGTCCTTTTTCCCTAATCATCTCGGAAAACAGACCTAATAGTAATATTTCTGAGTCAGAAGGTATAGGCAGTTTTGTAACTCTTTGGGCACAATTCCAAATTGCTCTCCAAAATGGTTATATTAGTTCACAGTTTGCTGCAGTAAGGCAAGCCTATTGTCAATCCCTAATTGATTTGATATCTCACTCTCCACAGTAACTATTCCAAACCTTCTTTTCTTTCCCCAAGTCTCCAATACTTCCCATTCCCTTATTCTTTCAGCTGTGACCTTACTTTTTACTGTATTGAGAAAATGGAAGCCATTCACTATGAACTCTCTCTTCTCCCCTCCTCTTCACTTCAAAACCCCTTGGCATCATCCTTTCATCTCTGTTCTTTTCGTCCCTGGTCTCTGAAAATGAGGTGACCCTCCTCCTTGCCAAGCCCATCCCCTCTCCCTGTGCTCTTAATTACATCTCCTTCCTTCTTCTCCAGCAGATTGCTTTTTCAAAAAAAAAACAAAACAAACCTAAAAAGTCTTCACTGGACCCTCTTATTCCTCTAGTCTATCTTCATTTATTACTTCTCCCTTTCTCAGACTCCTAGAAAAGGCTGACTATATTCCTTGAATTAGCTTCCCCTACTCTCACTCGCCCTTTAGTCTATTCAGCAATCTGAATTCCAAAGTTATCAATGATCTCTTAACTACCAAATCTGATGGTCTTTTCTCAGTCTTGATCTTTCATGACATGTCTGCTGCATTTGACACTTTTAACCAACTTCTCTTTCTTCATACCCCGTCCTCCCTGGGCTCTTGTGACATGATTCCCTCCTTTTTCTCCTCCAACCTAACTACTACTTTTAAGTTTTTTTTTTTTTGCTAGATCATTACCCATATACTCTGTTTGTGTATGTTCTTCAAGGCTCTCTCCTGGACTATCTTCTCCATCTCTTTTTTCTTTTTAAGTAGTGTTTTGCTTTTTCTAATTAAATATAAAGATTTTTAAAAATATTCATTTAATAGAATTCCAGAGTTCCAAATTTTATCTCTCCCTCCCTAATTTCCTACCTCCCTAAGATGGTAAGCAATTTGATTTAGGTTATATATGTGCAATCATGTAAAGCCTATTTCCATAGTAGTCAGAGAAACGGACCAAAAGGAAAAAAAAAGCCATGAAAAAATAAAGTGAAAATAGTATGCTTTGATCTGCATTCAGACTATATCAGTTCTTTCTCTGGTTGTGGATAACATTTTCCATCATGAGTCCTTTGGAATTGTCTTAAATCATTGTATAGCTGAGAAGAGCTGTCATTCATAGTTGACCATGACACAATGTTGCTGTTACTGTGTACAGTGTTTTCCTGGGTCTGCTCCTTTTATTTTGCATCAGTTCATGTAGGTCTTTCTAGGTTTTTCTGAAATCTGCTAGGCTATCTTCTTATATCTTTCAAGATATTCTCTCCTGGCTATCTCATCAGCTCCCACTGATTTAATTGTCATCTCTATGAAGATGACAGACTTATATATCCAGCCTCAATCTATCCCCTGAGCTTTAAATGGGAGTCACCAGCTACCTATTGGATATTCAAGTGGTTGTTTCAGAACAGAGGTGTGCCAGAGCCAGATCATACTGGCTCTCTGGACACATTTTCAGTATGAGCATCTAAATCTCAGAAATCAGCAAAGGCTACAAATCATGGCTTGACTTATTATTTTGTTGATAGTCTAGACTTAAGGGAGTGCTGGAGAAAATGTTAATAATGAAGGTCAAACTTACTTAAAAGTGAGTTTTGCCTACATTTTTTTGAGATCCAGTTGTCAAATGTTAACCAGTACATCACCATCGCAGAGACATTTCCAACTCCAAGCCCACTTGGGGGGTGGTGGTAATATTGTTTGGTGCTTCTTGTACCCAGTACCTTCCTACTCTCTTAAAAGAACTATAGTCATGAGACTTCTGAGTAGTCTTCAAGCATTTGGCATCTTTCATTTCTCAATTCTGAACAGTCTTTTCCAACAATTTATCATATTCTATGCCAATTAAAGTCTATCATTGAGTATATATGTTCACTTTTGTTTAGGAGAGTGTCTTCAAACTTCATGGAGATTTAAAAAATTAATTTTTTTTACTTCATTCTCCATAATATAATTTGGCGCATAAAATATAAACTTTAAAGATCTTCATGTGGCCTTTTTGTTTTTTTTTTCTTATGGTCATCATTAGCACTGCAAGGTGAGGAGACCAAGTGTCCCTTGAAATGATGTTCCTCATTGCCTTTGGATGTAAGATGATAATAATAATAATAATAACAATAACAACAGTAATGATGATAAATCACATTTATATAGCACTTTAAAGTTAGTCAAGTGCTTCCTCATAATCATCTTCTGGGGCAGGAAAGAAATAAGCATTTATGTAGCAGCTACATAGGGATGTTATCTCATTTGATCCTTATAAAAACTCTGGAAAGTAGATGCTATTAGTAATCTCAGTTTAGTTAAGGAAATTGTAAAGTTATGCTTAACTGAAACTTAAGTAACCTACCCAGGGTTACGTATCCATTAAGTGTCTGAGACTGGATTGGAACGCAGGTCTTCCTGATTCCCAACCCAGTGCTCTATCCACTGCACCACCTACCTGTCAAAGAGGTGAGTAATGCAAATATTGTTACTTTTCTAATGAGGAAACTAAAGCTCTGAGAGATCTTGCACATACTCTCACAGCCACTGAGTAACTGATGTGGTATTTGAATCTAGGTCTTTCTAACTCTAAGGACAATGTAATTATTCATTTCAAAAGCAACTCAATCAATTCTTTTATTTGTCTCTACAAGAAGAACCTATGAATCATCCTTATGCTTAACTTAACTTCCTTTTTTATTAATTTATTTATTTTTAGTTTTCAACATTCACTTCCACAAGATTTTGAATTCCAAATTTTCTCCCTACCTCTCCCCTCCCCTTACTCCAAGATGGTGTGCATTCTGATTACCCCTTCCCCCAATCTGCTCTCCCTGGTATCAATACCACCCCGCCCCATCCCCTTCCCCTTCTATTTTCCTGTAGGGCAAGATAGATTTCTATAACTCATTGCCTGTATATATTATTTCCCAGTTGCATGTAAAATTTTTTAAAAAATAAATTTTTAAAACTTTGAGTTCCAAATTCTCTCTCTTCCTCCCTCCCCATACACCCTCACTGAGAAGACAAGCAATTCAATATAGGTTATACATGTATAGTCATGCAAAACACTTCCATAAAAGTCATGTTGTGAAAGACTTAACTATATTTCCCTCCATCGTATCCTGCTCCCCATTTATTCTATCCTCTCCTTTGACCCTGTTCCTCCTCAAAAGTGGTTGCTTCTAATTATCCCCTCCCCCAATCTGCCCTCCCTTCTAACATCCATCTCTCTTATCCCCTTTCCCCCTACTTTCCTGTAGGGTAAGATAGATTTCCATACCCAATTGAACGTGTATGTTATTCTCTCATTAAGTCAAATCCAATGAGAGTAAGGTTCACTCATTCCCTCTCACCTCTCCTCTCTTGCCCTCCATTATAAAAGCTTTTTCTTGCCTCTTTTATGGGAGATAATTTATCCCATTCTACCTTTCCCTTTCTCATTTTCCCAGTACATTCCTCTCTCACCCCTTAATTTTATTTTTTAGATATCATCACTTCATATTCAACTCACACTGTGCCTTCCCCCTATGTATATGTATATGTATATGTATATGTATATGTATATGTATATGTATATGTATATGTATATGTATATGTATATGTATATATTCCCTCCAACTACCCCAAAACTGAGAAGGGTCTCATGAGTTACATATATAATATTTCCATGTAGGAATGTAACCAGTTTAACTTTAATAAGTCCCTTACAGTTTCTCTTTCCTGTTTACCTTTTCATGATTCTCTTGTGTCTTGTATTTGAAAAATCAAATTTTCCATTCATCAAGAATGCTTGGACTTCCGGGGGTGGAGCCAAGATGGCGGCTGGAAAGCAGGGACTTGTGTGAACTCCCCACCACGTCCCTCTAAAAACCTATAAAAAATGGCTCTGAACAAATTCTAGAACTGCAGAACCCACAAAATAGCAGAGGGAAGCAGGGATCCAGCCCAGGACAGCCTGGATGGTTGCTGGATGAGGTCTATCACGCACAGAGTGGAGGGGAGCAGAGCTTAGCATGGGAGGCAGCAGGACCAACCAGACCAGGAGCTGGGCAGGACAGGCCCTGGCACCTGAATCAGTGAGCTGTGGCAGTTACCAGACTTCTCAACCCACAAACACCAAAGACAACAGAGAAGGATAGTGGGAAAAGCTGTGAGGGACAGAGTTCGAGGTTCGGCCACCACCCCAGGGGCAGTGGGGGAGGTGCAGCTACAGAACTACAGCTGCAGTTACTTCCGGCCCCAGGTCCACTTGGTGGGAGGAATTAAGTGGCAGATCAGAGCAGGAGTGCAGAGCCTGCTGAAGATTTGTGTCAGGTTCGGGTTGGTGGTTCTTGAGGAAGGAGGAGTGCTGGTGTGGCAGAGCTGGCTGTATAGAAATAGCTCTGAAATCAATGGCACATCCCCTCAAGCTTGGAATAAAGTACTCTTTGCTCTACAAGCAGTCATATCCTAATGAAAAACTCAAGGGTCAAGTAAGTTGGCTGGGAACATGGCCAGGCAGTGAAAACACACCCAGATTCAGTCTCAGACTTTGGAATCCTTCTTTGGTGACAAAGAAGACCAAAATATATGGCCTGAAGAAGTCAACAAAGTGCAAGAGCCTACACCAAAAGCCTCCAAGAAAAACATGAACTGGTCTCAGGCCATGGAAGAGCTCAAAAAGGAGTTGGAAAAGCAAGTTAGAGAAGTAGAGGAAAAATTGGGACGAGAAATGAGAATGATGCAAGAAAACCATGAAAAACAAGTCAGTGATTTGCTAAAGGAGACCCAAAAAAATACTGAAAAAAATATTGAAGAAAACAGCACTTTAAAAAATAGACTAACTCAAATGTCAAAAGAGCTCCAAAAAGCCAATGAGAAGAACAATGCCTTGAAAGGCAGAGTTACCCAAATGGAAAAGGAGGTCCAAAAGACCACTGAAGAAAATACTACCTTAAAAATGAGCTTGGAGCAAGTGGAAGCTAGTGACTTTATGAGAAATCAAGATATTATAAAACAGAACCAAAGGAATGAAAAAATGGAAGACAATGTGAAATATCTCATTGGAAAAACCACTGACCTGGAAAATAGATCCAGGAGAGATAATTTAAAAATTATTGGACTACCTGAAAGCCATGATCAAGAAAAGAGCCTAGATATCATCTTTCAAGAAATTAACAAGGAGAATTGCCCTAATATTCTAGAGCCAGAGGGTAAAATAGAAATTGAAAGAATCCACAGATAGCCTCCTCAAATAGATCCCAAAAAGAAATCTCCTAGGAACATTGTCGCCAAATTCCAGAGCTCCCAGGTCAAGGAGAAAATACCTCAAGCGGCCAGAAAGAAACAATTTGAATATTGTGGAAAAACAATCAGGATAACACAGGATCTGGCAGCTTCCACATTAAGGGACTGAAGGGCTTGGAAAGTGATATTCTGGAGGTCAATGGAGCTAGGATTAAGACCAAGAATCACCTACCCAGCAAAACTGAGTATCATGCTCCAAGGCAAAATATAGACTTTCAATAAAATATAGGACTTTCAAGCTTTCTCAGTGAAAAGACCAGAGCTGAATAGAAAATTTGACTTTCAAACACAAGAATCAAGAGAAGCATGAAAAGGTAAACAAGAAAGAGAAATCATAAGGGACTTACTAAAGTTGAACTGTTTTGTTTACATTGCTACATAGAAAGATGATGTGTATGATTCACAAGACCTCAATATCATAGTAGCTGAAAGGAATATGCATATATATATACACACACATGTGTGTGTCTATGTATGTATATATGTAGGTATAAATATATGTATATATATATATATATATACACACACACACACACACAAAGGGCACAGGGTGAGTTGAATATGAAGGCATGATATCTAAAAAAATAAAATCAATTTAAGGGATAAGAGAGGAATATATTGAGAGAGGGAGAAAGGGAGAGATAGAATGGGGTAAATTATCTTGCATAAAAGTGGCAAGAAAAAGTGGTTCTGTAGGAAGGGAAGAGGAGGCAGGTGAGGGGGAATGAGTAAATCTTGCTCTCATCGGATTTGACCTGAGGAGGGAATACCATACACACTCAATTAGGTATCTTACCCCACAGGAAAGAAGGAGGAAGAAGATAAAAAAAGGGGGATGATAGAAGGGAGGGCAGACAGGGGGAGGAGGTAATCAAAAACAAACATTTTTGAAAAGGGACAGGGTCAAGGGAGAAAATTCAATAAAGGGGGATAGGTTAGGAAGGAGCAAAACATAGTTAATCTTTCACAACACGAGTATTGTGGAAGGGTTTTACATAATGATACGTATGTGGCCTATATTGAATTGCTTGCCTTCTTAGGGAGGCTGGGTGGGGAGGGAAGAGGGGAGAGAATTTGGAACTCAAAGTTTTAAAAACAGATGTTCAAAAACAACAACAAAAAAAAGTTTTTTCATGCAACTAGGAAATAAGATACACAGGCAATGGGGCATAGAAATTTATCTTGCCCTACAAGAGAAGAAGGGAAAGGGGAATGGGAGGGGAGCGCGGTGACAGATGGGAGGGCTGACTGGGGAATGCGGCAACCAGAATATACGCCATCTTGGAGTGGGGGGAGGGTAGAAATGGGGAAAAAATTTGTAATTCAAACTCTTGTGAAAATCAATGCTGAAAACTAAATATATTAAATAAATTTTAAAAAAAGTAGTGCTGTATACCTACAGTAAACTGTTCAAGATTCAAAACAAACAAACAAACAAACAAACAAAAAAAACGAATGCTTGAAAATCCTCTGTTTCATTGAATATCCATCTTTCCCCCTGAAGGATTATACTCAGTTTTGCTGGGTAGGTGATTCTTGGTTTTAATCCTAGCTCCTTTGACTTCAGGAATATCATATTCCAAGTCCTTTGGTCCCTTAATGTAGAAGCTGCTAAATCTTGTGTTATCTTAATTGTGGTTCCACAATACTTGAATTGTTTCTTTCTGGCTGCTTGCAATATTTTCTCCTTGACCTGGGAACTCTGAAATTTGGCTACAATATATCTATGGGTTTTCCTTTTTGGATCTCTTTTATGAGGTGGATTCTTTCAATTCCTATTTTCCTCTTTGGTTCTAGACTATCAGGGCAATTTTCCTTGATAAATTTTTGAAAGATGATATCTAGGCTCTTTTTTTAAAATCATGGATTTCAAGTAGTCCAATAATTTTAAAATTATCTCTCCTGGATCTATTTTCCAAGTCAGTTGTTTTTCCAATAAGACATTTCACATTGTCTTCTATTTTTTATTCTTTTGGTTTCGTTTTATAGTTTTTTGTTTTCTCATAGAGTCATTAGCTTCCATTTGCTCCATTCTAATTTTTAAGGAATTATTTTCTTCAATGAGCTTTTGGTCCTCCTTTTCCATTTGGCCAATTCTGCTTTTTAAGGTATTCTTCTTCTGATTGACTTTTTGGAACTCTTTTGTCATTTGGGTAAGTCTATTTTTAAGGTGTTATTTTCTTCAGCATTTTTTGGTCTCCTTTAGCAAGCTGTTGACTCATTTTTCATGATTTTCTTGCCTCAGTCTCATTTCACTTCCTAATTTTTCCTTTACCTCACTTACTTGATTTTCAAAATCCTTTTTGAGCTCTTCCATGGCCTGCAATCAATTTGTGTTTTTCTTGGAGGCTTTGGATGTAGGAGCTTTGACTTTGTTGTCTTCTTCTGGTTGTATGTTTCCATCTTATTTGTCATCAAAGCTTCTATAGTCTGATTTTTTTCCTGCTGTTTGCTCATTTTCCCAGCCAATTACTTGACTTTTTAACCCTTTGTTAAGGTAGGTCTCTGCTTCCAGTGAGGAGGGTGTACTGTTCCAAGCTTCAGGGGTTTGTGAAGCTGTTTGCAGAGATACTTCTAGGGAACCTGTAAATTTTCAGTTCTTCCAAGGTGGTATGATCAAAGGAGAGGTGTTTACTCCTCTCCTGTTCTGTGCTCTGGTCTACGAGTGACCATAAGCACTATTTTCTGCCTTAAAACTGTGAGGAGGATTCCCTCTCCCCTGCCACCAGAAGCTCCACCATGCCAGTGCTCCTTCTGGCATCTGGACTGCAATATTGTAAAGATAATCAACTGGGAAACTTAGTAACTGATCAACACAATGTTGTTTAGTCATGTCTGACTCTGTGACCCCATTCATGCTTTTCTTTTTTTTTTATAAATATTTTTTTGGAGGGCGAAGGCAGGACAATTGCGGTTTAGTGACTTGCCCAAGGTCACTCAGCTAGTAAGTGTGTCAAGTGTCTAAGGTCGGATTTGAACTTAGGTCCTCCTGACTCCAGGGCTGGTGCTCTACTCACTGTGCCACCTAGCTGCCCCCATTTGTGGTTTTCTTGGCAAAGATAATGGAGTGGTTTGCCATTTCCTTCTCCAGCTCATTTTATAGATGAGGAGCTAAGGCAAACTGGTTTAAGTGACTTGCCCAGGGTCACACAGCTGGTAAGGGTCTGAGGCCAGATTTGAACTCAAGCAGATGAGTCTTTCTGACTCCAGGCCTGACATTCTATCCCCTGCATCACCTAGCTGCCCTTGATCAACATAATGACCAATCACAGTTCCAAAGAACTCATGTTAAGAAATGCTATCCACCTTCAGACAGAGACCTGATGGATTCAGAGTACAAATTGAAGCATATTTTCTTTTTTTCTTCCTTCCCTCCTCCCCTCCTCCCTCCCTCCCTCCCCCCACCTTTCTTCTTTTTTTCTCTTGGGCATGGCTAATGTGGGGTTTTGGTTTGCATAATTATACATATTTGTAATGGATTTTGCTTTCCTTGCCTTCTCTATGGGTGGGGTTGGGGGAGAATGAAAGGAGGGAATTCAGCTCTGAAAATAAACTAAAAGTTAATTTACAAAAAAGATAGTTGGGAGGTAGGTTTCACACTAAGAAGTAAAGTGGATAAAGATTGTGTGAAAAGAAGGATACTAAACTTCAGCAGCAGGGGTGGATTCCTTGGTGGAGTCTTGAGAGTCTTATCTTCTGCCTAGTTGGCAAATTCCTTGAGAGGAGGGACTTTGTCTCACCTGTACTTTCCATCTCCTTCAGGCCCAAGCATAGTGCTTTGTGCCCACCTGGTGTCTAAACAGCGTTCAAGGCATGAGTCCTTGAAGGACTTGTAGTCTTACAACTATGGATGATCATTTGAGCATGCTCCTGAATTACTAATTGCATCAGCCCCCCAGTGTTCAAACAAAAATGAGGCACCAACTGAATAGAGGAGCACAGGCTGACACAGGGCCATGGAAGCGGGAGCCTAACCTTTCTGAGATGCGAGAGCTTTGGTTTCATCTTCTTGGCTCTTTCCAATGTGGATAACAGTCGCAACAGCGGCAGGAGCCTTGAAGTCCTAGGCACTGCACTGTGTCACCCCAGATACTACAACAAAATACAACAGACAGCTATAGCATCAATCGCAAGCGGTGGGCTTTTGTCTGTTTTGTTTTGATTCAGAATGTGATTACATTGGTGTAGGAAATGCCTTACGAAGGAACTCGTTAACCAACTCTTTTATCTGCTCTTAGGAAATTGCTGGAAAGGCCGAGAGATCTAAAGGACTTGGTCAGTCTGCCACCATGTGCCAGTATGTGTCAGGGGTGGGACTTGAACCCTGCTCCTCCTGTTTCTAAGACCAGCTCGCTACCCACTACACCACACTGTGTCTGGAGATAACGACACTAATAACTGGCATTTGCATGACTTTGTGGTTTGCAAAACTCTTTATCTCATTGAGTTCTGACTACAACCCTCTGAGGGAGGTACCTCTTTTTTTGCCTCTTGTACAGATGAGGACCCTGAGGCTCAAAGAGATAAGTCTCCCTGGGTCACACAGCTAGTAAATATCAGACACAGAATTTGAACCCGTGTGTTTCCTGGCACCAGGGCCAGAGCCTTTTTCCAATACCACATCCTAAGTGCCTTAAGAGGGGAGCTAGAAGAAAAAAGTGCTTTGTGACATCTATGGGGGAAGGGGCCATCAAGGAAAACCTCTTGGAGGAAGGGGCATATGAATTAGGTGTAAAAGGTGGTTAGACTTCAACAGGTAAAGAAGGGAATATGAACAGATTTGAATTGTGGTAATTTCCTCCTATCATGAGAGCTGATCATGCCTATTTGCTGCCTGGAATCCTGAACTGGCAGATGATCCTTCTGCATTCTGCAGATTGTAAATGATTAAAATTTATCCTGCATGATCCCCCAAGGAGGAGGTTATGAAATAAAAACACACCCTCACTCTTTCTGATTATAATTGAAAATCCCAAGGAGGCAGTAGCAAGGTAGGGTGGAAAGAGAGTTGGGCTTGGAGGTAGGAGGCTTAGGTGTAAGGCTCCCAAGGTCCTTAGCTGTGTGACCCTGGGCAATTCACTGGCCTTTATTTCCAGGTCTGCACAAGGTGAGAATTGGAGTAAGAGGCATTATGTGGCAGTGGAAAGAGTACTGGACTTAGAATCAAGAGACCTTGGCTGAATTCCCAGTTCTGTTACTTACAACCTGTTTGACTTTGAGCAAATCACTTTATCTGTTTTCTTCTCTTTCTTTCTTTCTCCCTTTCTTCCTTCCTTCCTTCCTTCCTTCCTTCCTTCCTTCCTTCCTTCCTTCCTTCCTTCCTTCTTTCCTTCCTTCCCTCCTTCCTTCCTTCCTTCCTTTCTTTCTTTCCTTCTTTCTTTCTTTCTTTCTTTCTTTCTTTCTTTCTTTCTTTCTTTCTTTCTTTCTTTCTTTCTTTCTTTTTCTTTATTTATCTCTCTCTTTCTTTCTTTCCTTCTTTCCTTCTTTTCTTCTTTCCTTCTTTCTTTCCTTCTTTCTTTCTTTCTTTCTTTCTTTCTTTCTTTCTTTCTTTCTTTTTCTTTCTTTCTCTCTCTCTTTCTTTCTTTCCTTCTTTCCTTCTTTTCTTCTTTCCTTCTTTCTTTCCTTCTTTCTTTCTTTCTTTCTTTCTTTCTTTCTTTCTTTCTTTCTTTCTTTCTTTCTTTCTTTCTTTCTTTCTTCCTTCCTTCCTTCCTTCCTTTTTTTCTTTCCTTCCTTCTTTTTTTTTTTTTTTTTGCTAAATAAAAAGGTCAGACAAGATGATCTGTATGTTGCTTTCCACCCCTAGGTTTTACGATTTTACTTAATCTTTTAGGTCCCTTCTAGGTCTTAGTCCTTTTGCCTCCTTCATGACTCCTTCTCTGGATCTCTACCGGCTCCCTCCCCCACTCCCCAATGGCCCTTCCCTTCCCAATAGCTCAACTTTTTCTATCTAATCTCGCCTATACATATTTATTTATTTAGCTTATACTATTGTTATTTTTGTAAATGCCTTGTCCTCCTACTAGAAATAAGTTCAAAACCCTGGCCCCACCACTTCCTAGCTTTAAGCCTCAGCCTCCTCATCTGTAAAATGGAGATAATGTGTCACATCTTATTAGAATCATTGTGAGAGTTAGGGGAGAACATGGATGTGGAAGATCCTTGTGTACTCTAAAGCACTCTGCCAAAATTATAAGAAGTATTAACTTAAAAGTGTGGACTTCAATCTGTGGCCTAGAAGAAACATGGACCAACACGCAACTATAGTCCCACCAAGCATCGAGTTCTCTTCCATATTCCCTCTAGCAAATATATGCAAACGGAAAACTAATTAGCCAGCCTTCTAACAGGTCGACTTTCTGAAAGTGAATGGGTTAAAATAATAAGTAAATGAGTTTATTTAGCAGCAAACATAGCTGGCATTTTTCTAGATTTTTTGGTCCCAGTTTTTGAGGTAACAGCTTTTGTTTGCTCACACTTGTCTCTCTTTTAAAATCAGCGGATCAGCAGGAAAAAGCTATTTTTTTTCAGCAACATCTTGAGCTTGGGCCCCAATGAAGACAGAAATTGTTGTTGCGTGACTTTAACTGATAACATTCTCCTTAATATTTAAACAGAAAAACCGGACCGGAGGATCATGGCGCTTGGAGGTGGAAGGGACCTTAAAGATCATTTAGTCCAGCACTATCCTCTTGTTTAGAAGAACACATGCTGTCTCTCCCAATATAGCGAATACACGTGCTTTGAGCAGAGAGACTGTTTCATTTTCGTCCTTGTATCTCCAGTACCTAGCAGAGTGACTAACATCTAATATATCCTCAATAAGTAAGTAACAAGAGCAGAACTGGAACCCATTTCTTTGACTAAAAATACAGCCATTTTTCCATCACACCTAGAAAGGTTAAGGATTATCAATTCAATTAAAATCAAGCCTTTGGTTCCAAGAAACTGTAGTGTGTGCAGTGGTCACACCTTGGTGAAACCTTTTCAGCAGATGGACTAAACCCCATTGAGGGTAACTGAAGGGCCTCAAGCGCTCAAACTTGTTGGTGAGTTAGGGGGATGTCTACCCCAACCATATGAAGATTTCTCTTGGCATAAAGGGCAGGTGAGAACAATTTGTTCCAATGGCCATGAAGAAGGCAGAAGAAGGTGCTGTGGAGCACTTAGAACTCAGTCAGACATCAAAGATACCAAGTTCAGCCACTGCGTCATGGGCTATTGCAGTCACCTTAACTTTTGTCCTGCCACTGGACTCCAACAACTCTGGAAGGGAGTGAGGCTGACTACTTTGTGCAACTCTGCCTCAATTAAATCTAATTCATGCACAAGTCAAGATATACCACAGTCATGTCATTGGTTTCCTTCAAAAACAAAGAATGAACAAAAATGACAAATTAAGCCTTTATTAAGTATCTCCATGTACCAGTCCTTGTGGTGAACTCTTGAGGATATAATGATGAAAAATGAGATAGCCACTCCCCTGAAGGAATTTGCAATCTGATAGTATGGTGTATTAATTTCTCAAGTAGGTTACATGAGTATCATGATGTTGTGTTTAGTCAACAATTTTACTTTTAGAGTGATTGGACATTTAAAATATATTTTCTCACCTAAGCGCCATGATTTTTAGCCATATTGCAGGCAAGCATGAGGGGCTTGGACTAGAAAGTCTCTGGGGTCTAAAGTGCTATGCTATGATCTCCATTTTCTGAATTCATGCACTAGTGTAGTCCTTGTCAGGGCATGTGTGTTTCACATCAAGAACCAAAGGACCTTTTCTTGAGAATGTCAACATGGCTTAGCATCAGAGGACATGCTTTAGAGTCCAGGATCATCTATTTACTCACTGTCCCCATCACACTGTAGTGGATAGAATGCTAGGCTTGGATCAGAAAAACTGGTTTTAAAATCCTGCCTCTTACCACAATTACCTGTATCATTCTCGGCTAGTCGCTTCACCTGGACCTTAATTTTCTCATCTTTAAGATGAAGATGGGACTCCTTCCACTATTAATCTGACAGGGTTCTTGTGAAGCTCAAATGAGTGAATGTATACAAAGTGTTTTTAACCAAAAAATGCAATTTTGCAAGATTTGTAGGTTCAAAAAGTGGTATTCAAAGGGACTTCAGAGTCCATGTCATTTAACTCCTTATTTTACCCATGTGGAAACTGAGACCCAGGAAGACTGACACACAAGATCACACAAGTAGTGTTGAGGATGGGGTTTATGAACCCAAGTAGTCTGATTCCAGAGACCAATGCTCTTACTACTATATCAAGATCCTAGAATTTAGAGCTGGAAAGATTATTAGTTATCAGCTGGTCCAATCCCCTCTGTTTACAGATGAGCAAGTAAAGGTCCAGAGAAGCTAAAAAAGAAAAGTAAAATGACAAAAAAACCCCAAACAAACAAACAAAAAAAACCCATAAAGGTATGGCCCTTGATCATCACTATTTTTTGCAAAAATTTAAACAATGTAAAACAGTCACTGACATAAGAAAACCAAAAGATCCCAGAAACCATCCTGGCCAGGGATCTCTTTCCCACACAGGGAGACATGCCAGCTCAGGGCTATGGCAGTTTAGAACACAAGCTTGTTTATAAAACATTACAGAGGAGGAGGATGGAAGACTGAGAGCAATATTGCTTCACAAAACAGTGAAAATCAGTGAATGCAAAAATAAGTCGGCAGAAATCTTAGTGTGAGACCCAACTGAAGCATACAAACCCAAGTGTATTCATACACAAAACTAATAGGGGGATAGATGGAAAATGGAACAAATTTGTCAAAATTTTCTACATTGATCATTGTTCCTTGTCGTTGATGCTGTGTTCTGCATTCCTGTGGTACCTCCCCCAGCCCCTTCCAGTTGCTAGAGCCTTACCCTATGAGATTACCAAACATGTATTCTGCAAGTGTCTAGTACACATCTATTTCTTTACATGTTGTTTCCCTTAAAATGTGAGGAATATGAGCTTGTTGAGGAAAGGACAGTATTTTTTCTTTTCTTTACATCCCTAGTACTTAGCACAGTGCCTGGCACATAATGCAGAATTATTGCACAAATGAAAAATAAATATTTGTCAATTGATTTGGTCCTAGCACCTCAATTCCAAATATGACAGCATTGAAATGACATACAAGAAGATGAAGCCAGGAAGAATGGCTGCTTTAGTTCAAGGACAGATACTTGGGGGACTTCTATGCTGGAGGCAATACAATCTGGAAGAACCATTTTGCAAGAGATCTCAGGGAGAAGAGAGAAAAAGAAAGAAAAAATTTCAAGTGATACGAATGTCCCCCAAAGGCAACCGAGAAAACATAAATAACTACTGACCCATATGTCTACTTTTGCACATTTATAGAACTTTCTGAAAATGATCTACATATGTATTGAGGGTATCCTTGACGAAAATATGAGCAGGGGACAGGTAGGCTTTTGTAAATAATTTTCTACAGAAAACCACATCTTCATAAGTTACACAGTTGACTGAAGAGTGCAGAGAACAGAAAATCCTACTGTACTTGATTACAAAGAAGCTAGATTTAGTAGAACAAAATGAGGCCCCAACAGCTCTTCTCTAACAAGGAGCCTCTCATACATATGTTGAGAGCATATGAGATTTCTTAACAAATACTACTATAGAAAGAATTCTCTTTCTTGAATTCGGTTAATGTTGATGAGATCAAAACAGGTAGACGGCTTTCATCAAAGGTCTTCACCAATGTCATGAAGGATTCCCTGAGGAATGTATAAGTAGAAGACAGATTACCTATAGATGGTGAGGTCCTCCAGATATTATTGGTCAAGAATGATATTGTACTTATTTCATCAAGCACAAGAACATTCTCAGGAACTCCCCAATAATATCCAAATTAATGTGAGTGAGTAAAAAGCATTTATTAAGTACCTACTGTGTGTTAGATACAGTGCTAGATGCTGGGGATATAAATATCCAAGTGAAACATTCCCTGCCCACAAGGAGCTTACGTTCTAATAGGAGGTCACAACATATATTGGAAGGGAAGGAAGTTTTGGTCTCGGGTGTCACTGTAATGGTGAGTGAGTCATGTTATAGTTTATCCCTTTCAGTATAAATGGTAGAATTTATCTGAATATTGTTCTCAGAGCAAGAAGTAGAAAGTAGAGTTAAGAGTCAGGCACAAACATGGCATCAGGGAAGAGGGTAAGATGGTAGGTCTACATTTTCTGTTGGATGATTAAAGGAGATTATACATGTACTTCAGATAAGTACTGATGATCATGCTGAGCTGGACCCAGAACTGACTAGGAGGAATAATGAAAACTGGACTGCATTTGGGAATTGTGTAGTTTTTAACAACCCCTATAAGGAGTCAAAGTAATTCTGGTAACCCCAGAAAACAATGAAGAGATGCCTAATAGGTATACATAATATTCAGGGGAGGAATATTCTTGAGGCTCAGAAAAGAAACTCAGCTGGTTGGATGACAAGACTGAGAAGCAGACGAACAGCTCCCTTGCAGGTACTCATGCAAAAAAGACAAAGTAAGGCCTCTGAAGATTAGATGAATCCATGTTAAGGATTTAGAGGAATACACATCCAAGAGTCTTACAGGATGAAATGCCTTAGATGGGTTGTCATTTGCACTGATAAGAGGAGTACCTACATCCATGGGATCAGATGTCCAATAGAGCCCTAAAGAAGTGAAACAAAACATATGAAACCATATCGTAAGCAAATTGTGAAAGGAAGTATAATCGTTTAAAACTTGTTAGAATAGGACAAATTGTGTCCTATTCTTTTTTGTCCTTTTTTGACGAGAACTAATGACATAACTGGTGATGTCTTGACTTGTGCATGAATTGGACTTAAGTGAGGCAGAGTCTCACAAAGTCATCAGGCTCACTGTCTCTTCCAGAGTCATTGAAGTCCAGCGGCAGGACAAAAGTCAAGATGACTAGAGATAGCCCAGGTTACAGTGGATGACCTTAGCATCTTGGATGTCTGACCAAGCTCTAAGAGCTCTACAGCACTTGCTTCAAACAAATTGTTCTCATTTGCCTATTCCACTGGGGGTTGTCATCACATATTTGGGGGAGACATTGTTAATAGGTTTTGGATATATGTGGTCTTCAGCAGGACCAGTACCTCTGGTGTGAAGGCTTGCCATTCCCTTTTCAGGGCTGCTCATCCACCTTTTTGTGTCCACCTGGTTCACCCAACTCTCACCTGTGACTCCAAGAATTATGAGCAGCAGCCACACTCCAGTAAACCATCTCAGTAGATGGGCTAAACCAAGTTGAGGGTAACCGGCAGGCCTCAAACCTATGTTCTGTTAAACAAATAGTGAATGGTCAATTATAAGTGTTGTTGCCAAATATGTTTTTTGGAGTAAACCCTGAACTTGTGATAATGATCACACTTGTACATTGAAAAGCTATCAGTTTTTTAATCTATAAAGTGGGGGCAATAATATCTTCACTTCCAGAGCAACATTAATAGTGGCTCACATTTCTAAAGAGCCTTGAGGTTTGCCAAATACTTTCCTCAAGCAACTCTGTGAGGTGGGTAGTACAAAAATGACTTTCCTCATTTTACAGATGAATATTTAAATGACTTATCAGTGGGAAAGAGGGCAGGTCCTAAAGTCAGAAGATTTGGATTCAAGTGAATTCTCTGCTTCTAGCAACCAGTGTGACCTGGAACAAGTCATGACATCATAGGATTTAGAGGCGGCAAGGATCTCAGAGGTTGTCAGGTCATAGGATGTGGTTGTTCTGCTATTTGCCTGTGTGGTCTTGGGCAAATCATTTTTCCTTTCTGGGCCTCAGTTTCCTCATTATCAAATCAGAGGGTTTTGCCTAATCCCTGGTCCTCAAGGGCATAGGGAAATATTTAGTGAGTGATTATATTGTCCTATGAAAACATTCCCAGAGGAATTGTGTTAATAAAAAAATAACTGTGGATTAGAAAATGGTAAGGAAGTGGAGTTAGGAGAGTAAAGGAAGGGAGTATTACAATGCATATGAAAAATATGAAAGAGACAATTGAAGGAATAATTCCTACTTACTGAAAACGACATGAATGAGGTTTGGTATGAAATCTTATTCCTATTTAACTAAAAAAAAAAAAAGAGTGATGGTGGCCCAGTGAGAGATAAGGCAACTGATCTCCTTAATAACTATAAATTCTAATTTGATTTCTAGTCAATAAAGTTGTAAACTTCTTGGTATACCCTTGGAGAAACATGTCTCATGCTTACTAAATGTGCTTACAAGGTTGTAATTCTGTTTATGTCAAGTTATCTTGGTAAATCAGGATTCTCAGTCCTGTTCTCCAGTAAATCCAAAACAAGAAAGAAATTGGAGGCTGAACATGATATGTGGGTATTTTTCTGAACAACTGTAAATAAAGAATAAAACTGTTCATTGACAGGAAGCATAATCAAGGATCTCACTAATTTATTTGACTGTTCTGAGAAATATTTAACAACTTTGTGATAATAAAAATGTGACATACTGAATTAAATTAAATTAATTTATTTTGTGTGTGCACATGCATTCTAAGCTCTGGAATTTATTTTTTTCATATGGAATGGGGGTATGGGAAGGATTACTGAAAGCGTAGGATCATGGGGACTGAAACAAGTTGGAATTCATTAGATGTACTCTAAGGATCCTTCTTATTCTAAAATGCTGTAATATTCTGTGATACTTCACAGGGCAATTGCAAAGAAAGTGCTTTTTGAACCTTAAAGCATTATAGAGCCATGTGCTATGATGGTGATGAGGATCACATGATTCCTGGGACTCCCTAGGTTCATTTAGTTACAAAAATGAGAACTGGCTGATCCATCATTCATTTTTCAAAATTGTTTTTTAAATGTGACATTTTCTGGAATTCAGCAATAATTTATTTAAAAATGTCTATTAAAGTATATGCAGAGTACCGTGCTGCTTAGCTATAGCTACATACTATATGTTTGCAGGCACATTAAATCACCTCTTATGGCTCCATTTTATTCATCTTTAAAATGCAGATAATTAGACTTGTATACACTTCCCTCTTCACCCCCCACCAGAGTTATTGTGAGGAAAGCACTTTACAAGAATTCAAATACAAATGGGAGCTATTGAATAATAATAATGATGACTGCAGTTATATTTTATGATGCTTTCCAGTTGATTTTACCTTTTTCATGTGTTTTATGGGCTTTGCCATTTCTAAACAAAGAGGCATTTATTCAGGTTTAGGATTAATCAAAAGGTATTTATTAAGTGCTCGGCATAATGCCTGGCATGTAGTGGGCCCTTAAAAGATCTTCCTTCCTTCTTTTTTTTTCCCTCTGCCTCCCACCCCCCTTCTTTTTTCCCTTCTTGCCTTCCCTTCCTCCTTCCTTCCTTCCTTCCTTCCTTCCTTCCTTCCTTCCTTCCTTCCTTCCTTCCTTCCTTCCTTCCTTCTTTCCTTCCTTCCTTTCCTCCCTCCTTCCTTCTTTCCAATGTGCTAGATGCTGAGGATACAAATACAGAAATTAAACATTCTACTCAAAAATGAGCTTATATTTCTAATGAAGAAGACATTAAGGATACATATATACGTATATAGACATGCATACATATAAACATGTACATACATATATACACACATACAACATACAAAGTATTTAAATGCATGGCTTTTTGGGAGAGAGAACGCTAGCAACTGGAGGGATCAGGAAAAATTTATGCAGAAGATAGTGCCTAAGCAGCAGGTTAAAGGTAGAGAAGATGGTCTCTGCGAGCTGGATGTAAGGAGGCAGGACATTCCAGGTGTGGGGACTGGCCATTGCAAAGGAATTGGAATGTTATAGATGAGGAACAGAGAGAAGGCCTGTTTAGCTAGATTAGAGGATATGTGCGAGAGAGGAGTGTCCAGTGAGGTTGGAAAGACATGTTGGGGCCAGGTTGTGAAGGGCTTTAAAAGCTAAACAAGGGAGTTGAGATTTTGAACTGGAGGCACTAGGAAGCCACAGTCGGTTGTGTAGGAGAGCTGATGATGTTAATCTTTTTTTTGTAATGAACTCCTAAGTTTACATTTTGGTAAGTTGCTAGAATGAATAATAGGGAACCTGTATGCCTACCTTCTTTTGGGAGTGAGGTGAAAAGGGGAGAGGAAATATATTCTCTAGTTTTAGTGTCACGGAGGCCATCGCTGGATCCATTCAGTCACCAAGGGCCCATATTTCTTCACCCTCTCGGGTATGCCATAGAAAGCATTGCATTACCCCTCCGAAGCACGATGCTCAACAGAGAGATGCCAGTGGAATTCAGTCATGTTGGCCACAGAGTAAACTGTGGTCAAGTTGAGCTGAGGACTCTTTTCAAAAAACCTGAAACTAATTAAAGCCTGCCGCTAGCTAGGTAGGCCCAGAGTTTGAAGTACATTTGTACAAGAAAGAGGGAAACAGCTTTGTGGTGGCTTGTGACTTCAAAACATAAGGAAGTAAAGGGGCTGGCAAGAAGATAATTGAGAGTGTCTCATTTGAAAACCCAAGGAGAAGAAAACAAAAGATATGGCCATTGTTAATTGCCTGTTTGAGTCTCCTGTTGACAGAACCCAACTTTATTGCTATGCCTCATCCACTGTGGAAAGCATTGGCCATCCATCACCCTGCGTCCTGCAACCTCTACACTCTCTGACCACATTGAGAAGACCAAGGAATTTCTAACAACTGGTAACAATTGGGAAGCTTGGAAGTTTGTACAGTAAACAAACTAATCAATCCTCTGAAAACAATAGAACAGCTGCATAGCCAGAGTTCAGCTTGGATTCTGGTCTTAGCTTCCTTCCATTTTCCCCCTATATAAGATACGCATCCTTAACAGAGGTTTCCAAGAATTTCTGATGCCTTTTAGCAACAGAAGGGACCTTAGAGTAAAAGAACAAAATAATTCAGAGTTGGAAGGCACCATAGGTATTTTCTTGCCTACTCTTTCATTTTGCAAATGAGAAAATGGATGCCCAGGAAGGTCGAGGGACTCATGTGGTTACGTGATGTACTGGAAAGACCTCATGACTTGAAGCCAGAGCTGGTAGGTTCAAGTTCTAACTACTATTCCCTACCTGTATGACTTTGAGGAAGCCACTTCTCCTCACTAGGTTTCAGGTTCTCAACCTATAAATAAGGGGATTGAAACATGATCTCTGAGCTTATATAATATCTGGGATTCTCAGGCACTAGCTGTGTGACTCTGGGCAAGTCACTCAACCCTGTTGGCCTCAGTTTACTCATCTATAAAAAGATCTGGAGAAGGAAATGGCAAAGCACTCCAGTATCTTTGCCACAAAAACCCCAAATAGGTTCATGAAGAGTTGGGCACAACTGAACAACAAGAAGTCAATGGCAAAGCCAGCATGTGAACCCATATTTACGGATGCCAAGTACAGTGCTCTTTCCATCACAGAATACTTTCCCATCTTAACCTTGGTAAAGAAGGGAGGATAAGAAACCTTTTTTGGTGGAAAGAATAGTGAATTAGAAGTCAGAAGATTTGAGCTCAACTCTGCCACTTACTAGCTGCTCTTGAGCCCGAGTTTTCTTATATGTAAAATGCAGTTGTATATACACTGTCTACTTAACCAGGTTGCTAAGTGAAGTGCTTTGTAAACTGTGAAGGGATATACAAATCAGATTGATTATTGTTATGAAATTTGGATAAATAAGTAGAAATGAGAAGATAGAATAAAACTCATAGCAAATGTAACAGAGGATTGGCCAATAAGCCCAGTCCTCAGTAACCTGCACAGACCCCATGTGACAACAATGCTGCTTGCAGCTGTTGTGGAAGTGAAAGACCAACAACAAGAGCACAGAGGAGGGCTGCTAGCACAGGTTCTTTGGTTTGCTTTTCTAAGGAAAGCAACTCTAAGGGGCTAACAATCTTACTTTAATTAAACATACATATATCATTCACTTAGTTCAGGGGAAAAAGCACACTGAACTTCAGAGCAAATACAAACAGAAATTACAAACAGAGACAATATAAACAGATCAACAGACAGGGTTCTGTCTGACCATAGTTACCAGAGAGAGAGAAGCACCAATATCTGGGTTTTCAAAGCCGGGGTGGGGGCTCCTTGATGGCTACTCAGAGTCTCCACACCAACACTCTTCCAATGAGTGTGCCCCTCAAAGCAAAATGCTAACCTCAGAGCATATATATCCTTTTTCAGGGTCAGAGGGCTTCACACTTCTTGTGACCTAATTACTAAAGGTGTGAGCCTTCCTACAAACAAAGGCAAGGCTCAATCAAAGGCACTTGGTTGCCTTAGTGCTAAGAAGAACTCCAAAAGAAAAAAACAACAATGAAAAGTCCCACTTTTCTTGCCATTACACCCTATCAGTATGTTCAGTTGATACAATTTTCCATGCAGAAGAGTCTTGGAAGCCTACTTCTGGGAGGAAAGTAATGGAAGTGTCTTGGAGAGATTTTGGAACATGTATAAACATTCTATAATCTGCTCAGATTGAATAACCATACAGTCAGTAGGAGGCTCATTGACTGGCTGTGGAGGCATTCAAAAGTTGCCCCTCCACCCCTACTTTCTTGGTTCAACTTTTCTTTGACTGACTTCTTCATGCTTGATATTATCTGGAGAAAGACAGTGCTGTGTGTGAGTGAAGAGGTCTCTGGTTCTCTCCCTATCCCACGCTAATGTGTTGCCTTGTAAAAATAGGCCATGAGCCTGATTTCTAAAATGTATATAGGATTGAATCAAATTTATACGAATACAAGTCATTCCCCAATTGATAGATGGTCAAAGGATATGATTGGGTGGTTTTCAGATGAAGAAATTGAAGCTATCTGTATAAAAATGCTATCTATGAAAAAATGCTCTAAATCACTATTGATTAGAAAAGTGCAAATTAAAACAACTCTGAGGTATCACCTCACACCTATCAGATTGGCTAAAGAAAAGGAAAATGATAAATGTTGGAGAAGATGTGGGAAAATTGGAATACCAGTGCATTGTTGGTGGAATTGTGAACTGATCCAACCATTCTGGAGAGCAATTTGAAACTATGCCCAAAGCGCAATCAAACTGTGCATGCCCTTTGATCCAGCAATACCACTATCAGGTCTTGTAACAACAATGCTACTAGCAGCTGCTGTGGAAGTGCAAGACCAACAACACCAGAACATAGAAGGGCTGCTAGCACATGTTCTTTGATCTGCTTTTCTAAGGAAAGCAACTTTAAGGGGTTTAAAATCTCACTGTAATTAAACATTATCGTTTGCTTAGTTCAGGGGAAAAAAAGTCAGCAGCCTGAACTTCAGAGAAAACACAAACAGAAATTACAAGCAGAAATTATATAAACAGAGCAAGTAACACAAATCAGCAGACAAGGCTTCTGTCTGTCCATAACAATACATACATAGTTACCAGAGGGACAAGCACCAACATTTGGGTTTTCAAAGCTGGAGGGCTCCTTAATAGCTACCCAGAGTCTCGTTTGGCCAAATCACAAGAACACTCTTCCGATGCGTGAGCCCCCTAAAGCAAAATGCTAACCTCAGAGTATATACACACTTCTTTAGGATCAGCCCACAGAGGGTGTCTCAACCATGTGACTCAAACTCATGTGACATAGGCTTTCTTGTGACTTAAGCAGGTTATTAAAGACTCTTGATTCAAACAAAGGCCAGACTCAGTCAAAGGCACTTGATTGCCTTAGTGCTGAGAAGCACTCCAAAAGTAAAAGGAGCAAAAAGTCCCACTTTGCTTGTCATTACAGGTCTATACCTCAAAGATATCATAAAAAAGGGAAAAGGACCTATATGTACAAAAACAGTTATAGCAGGGGTGGAGCCAAGATGGTGGCTTGAAAAATATTTATAGCAGCACTTTTTATGGTGGCAAAGAATTGGAAATTGAGGGAATGCCCATCAATTGGGGAATGGCTAAATAAGTTGTGGTATATGAATATAACAGAATATTATTGTGCTATAAGAAGTGACGAGCAGGCAAATTCAGAAAAACCTGGAAAGACTTATATGAACTGATGCTGAGTGAAGTGAGCAGAACCAGGAGAACATTGTACACAGTAACAGCAACATTGAATGATGATCAACTATGATAGACTTAGCTGTTCTCAGCATTGCAATGATCCAAGACAATTCCAGAAAGCTTGTGATGGAAAATGCTAACCACATCCAGAGAAAGAACTGTGGAGTCTGAATGCAGATTGAAGCAGACTATTTTCACTTTTTTTTGTTTTTTATTTCTTGTGGTTTCTCCCTTTTGTTTTGATTCTTCTTTCACAACACGACTAATGTGGAAATATGTTTAACATGTTTGTACATGTATAACCTATATCAGATTGCTTGCTGTTTTGGGGAGGGAGGAGGTAAAGGAGAGAGGGAGAAAAATTTGGAACCCAAAATCTTACAAAAATGAAATGTTGAAAACTGTCTTTGCATATAATTGGGAAAAATACTATTAAGTTAAAAAATAAAAGAAAATAGGCTTTGGTCCTTTGCTTTTCCGCTTTTGTTTTAGGTGAAGGAGATTAATCTGGAGGCTATGACACTGTGAATTTACAAAGGTTAGGAGAACAAACTGTGGAGTCCAGGTGTTGAGAATGTCTAGTAGGCTAGAAGTCAAATCCACATTAGGTTTTTGTAGCCAGCCCACATTGATGTCCCTAGGAATAAAGATCAGGACCAGGGAGAGACCTTCCAGACCTAGACCAGAGATAGCTAAGAGTACTCAGGATTTCTCAGGCATGCATGCAACATTTGGAAATGAACTTGTTGGAACCAATCCTATGTATGGGAAACTGCAGTCTGTGACCACTCAGCCCAAGTTGGTATAAAGAAGAGTGTACCTTTAAGGAGGTAAAGGCAAATGTTTGTTCTTTTGATATTCCTATAGTTTCAAATTTACCCTCTCTTTGTAAAAACTAATTGACGTTAATTTGTTAAATGGAATTGAAGTACTAATCGCTAGTTGCTAGGGGAAGGGAGGAAATATGCCTGGAATAGGGGCTTAAGTCAATGGAATTAGGAATGAGACTTCCTTACCCTTCAGAGGTACTCCTAGAACCCTGAGAGGGAGGCAAGAGAATCTTTGCTCCTGCAAAAATAATAAAACTAAAAATTAGTTGGGGAGTTTGAGACAGTGTCCAACTATTTCCAAAGACTTCTTATTGCAACCTAAAGTCTTTCAAAAGACTCTGACACAAACGATTAACCACTTGAGGCTTCATATTATTAATAATAAAAAACAGCTATCTCCCACACTAAGATATTTTAATAGTAAATCCAAGTTTCTGCAGTTTTTAATAGTGTCATATATCAAGCAGCAAGGAGGCAGTAAGTAGTAAGAGCCAGGAGGGGATATTTAGAAAACCTGGAGCAGTGTTTTGTGCTCAGTAGGACTTTGCCCCATGAGCATGGTCTTCCTCAGCATTCTTTTTATCTTTTGTTTCTGTGCTTTATCAGGCTCTCTTGGCCCTGAACTTTGAGGTCCTGCCCCTCTCCCAGGATGGGTGTCATTGGCTGAATCATGACATGGGATAAGACTTCTTTTTATCAATTAAATTTTGTTTTTTCAGTTATCAAGCATCTGTTTTTTTTTTCTCCCTCCAACCTCCCCCATCTCCTCCCTCCCAACCAAACAAAATCCTTTTAACAAATAAGCAAAGTCAAGTAAAACAAATTCCCATGTATGTCTTACTTATTAGTCCAGCCTCTCTCTTGCCAAGAGGTGGGAAGCATTCTTCATCTTTAAGGGCAGCTGGGTGACTCAGTGGACGCCAGGGCTGGAATCAGGAAGACTTGAGTTCAAATGCAATCTCAAATACTTACTACCTGTGTGACCTTGGGCAAATCACTTCACCTCTGCTTGCCTCAGTTTCCACATCTGTAAAATGGGAATAATAGCACCTACACAATTGTAATGTACCTAGCACAGTGCCTGGCACATTAAGCATGATATAAATGTATGATTATTATTAATTAGCATTTATATTTATTTATTTATATTATTATATTTATATAATTGCTAGTTGCAATTTTGCAACTTTGCAAAATTGCAAAAAATATAAATATGGTATATTTATTTATATTAAACAGTAACCAGGAATTATCATTGGTCATTGCTTTGATCAGAGTTTTTCAGTCTTTCAAAATAGTTTGTTTTTATTATGTTGATGTTTTCCTATAAGTTGTTTCCTGGTTCTTTTCCATCCACCTGCATCCATCCATACAAATATTCCCATGTTTCTCTGAAACCATTTTGTTTTTAATTTCTGACATCGCAATGGTATTCTGCTATATCAATGTACCATAACTTATTCAGCCACTCCACGGTTGATGGGCACTTCCTTGTTTTTCGATTCTTTGCCTCTGTAAAAATAGCTGCTATAAATATTTTTGTATACTCAGGATCTTTCCCTCTTTCTTTGATCTCTTTGAAGGTTATTTGCCTAGAAGGGGTACTGCTGGGTCAAAGTATATGTGCAGTTTAGTAAATTTTTTAGCTATTATTTTTGGGACATTGTTCCAAATTGCTTTCTAGAATGGCTATACTACCAATTCACAGCTCTATCAAGAGTACCTGAGTGATCTTGTTTTCCACACAGGCCCTCCAGCATTTGTCATTTTCCCTTTTTGTTTACTTTGCCAGTCTGATGGATGTGAGGTGGAACCTCAGAATTGCTTTAATTTACATTTCTAAAATATTAGTGATCTGGAACACTTTTTCATATGACTGTAGTTAGTTTGGATTTTTTCACTTGAGAACTGCCTGTTCGTGTGCTTTGACTATTTATTAATTGACAAATGACTCTTATTCTTATAAATTTGTATCAGTTCCTTATATAATTTGGAAATAAGACATTTATCTGAGAAAAAAAGATATTTATCCCCCAGTTAATGCTTTCCTTTCTAATTTTAGTTGCACTGAAGTTTGTTTGCACAAAATCTTTTCAATTTTAAGTGATCAAAGTTGTCCATTTTACTCTCTTTTGTTCAGTTAGGAAGTCTTCCCCATGCATAGATCTGAAAGGAAATTTCTTCTTTGTTCTTCTATTTTATGACGTGAACTTTTATGTGTAGATCTTGTGTCCATTTGGAGCTTATCTTCATATGTGGTATGACTTTCTTCCAGAATGTTATCCAGTTTTCCCAGAAATTTTTGTCAGATGATGAGTTTTTGCCGCAATGTCTGGAGTTTTGAACTTTGTCAAGCACAAGGTAATAAGTCTATTTTCTTTTGTATGTTGTGTACTTAATCTACGCTGCTAATTGACCTCTATTTTTCAGCCAGTACCAAATTGTTTTTAATGATTACTATGTAGAGTGCAGTTCGAAATCTGGTATTACTAGGCCTTCTTCCTGCTTACTCTTTTTTTTCATCATTTTTCTCGATAGCTTTGATCTTTTTTTTTTCCAGATTAACTTCATCATCATTATTTTTCCTAGTTTTATGAGGTAATCTTTTGGTAGTTTATTGGCATGGTGTTGAATAAGAAAATTAATTTAGATATTGTCATTTTATCATATTTATTCACCTTCTCATTAGCATTTAATATTGCTTCAAGTATTTAGGTTGTATTCTTATACTTCCTGTATCTTGGCAGGTAAATTTCCAAGTATTTTGTATGTTCTGCAGTTATCTTTCTACCTCTTCTTATTGGGTTTGATTGGTAATAGACAGAAATTCTGATGATTTGTGCGCATTTCTTTTATGCTCCACAACTCTTCCTCATTTCTATAAACTTTTACTTGTATCCTCTGGATAGGTATCTCTCCTATTTCTTCCTCAGTGTTTCCTTTCTACCTTCCCTTTTTTTTTCTTCTTTTAATATCATCAAGACATAATAAAATTATTCCCAGGCCCTCCATCTCGTTTGACTCATCCTATGATCCCTGATTGTATTATGGTCTTTAGTAGATGTTTGTATCATCCTCACTTCCCATTAGAATTCAAACACTTCATCCTTTTATATTGTATTCCAGTGTTGACTTACCTGTTTCTCTTTACTCCCATGTTACTATTTCAAAGTTTCTACTCAGCTGGTCTTTTCATCAAGGATGCTTGCAAGTCTTCTATTTCATTAAAATTCTGTTCTTTCCCTTTCTAAGATTATACTTAGTTTTGCTGGGTAAGTTATTCTTGGTTGTAAGCCTCTATTTTTGGCTTTTTGGAATATCATATTCCATGCTCTCCAATCCTTTATTGTGGCAGTTGCTAAATCTGGTCTAATCCTGACTGTGGTTCCTCAGTTCTTTAATTCTTTTTTTCTGGCTGCTTACAGTATTTTTTTTCTATGACCTGAAAGCTCTGGATTTGGGCTATGTTGCTCCTGAGATGTTTTATTTTTAAGATTTCTTTCAGGAAGTGATTGGTAGATTTTAAAATATTTTTATTTTCCCCTCTGGTTCCAAGAAGCCTGCCCAATTTTCTTTCACGATTTCTTGAAATATGATATCCATATTTTGTATTTTGGACATGGGTTTCAGGTAGTCCAATGATTCTTAAATTATCTTTCTTTTATCTGTTTTCCAGATCAGTTATTTTTTATGTGAGATGCTTTACATTTCTTTCTAATTTTTTCAAGCTTTGAACTTTGTTTTAATATTTCTTTTAGTCCCATGTAATTCATGGTTAGTCCATTCTAATCTTCAAGTAATCTTTTAGTTGGATAAAATTTTGTACTTCTTGTGGTAAGTTGTTTTAAGTCTTTCCACAAAGCTCTCATTTCTTTTCTAGTTCTTTTCTCAATAATACCATCTTTAAAATCTTAAAAAAAATCCAACCCAAAACTTTTAAATCCTCTTAATTTCTTCTAGGAATTCTAATTGATCTTATGATCTGAGTTGTATTTTTCTATTAGGCTATGCTAGTAGATGTTTTGAAGTTATTCTTCTTTTCTGGGTTTGTAGCTTAGGGGTTCCTGCCATCATGATAGGTCTTTATCTTTTGCTTCATTTTGTTTTAGTTGTTTGTTTTCTTACTCATTCTTCTAGCCTTGCTTCTGGGATTGGGACTTTCTGGGTTCTGAGTACATCTGGAAGACCTGTTGTTGTCTTGTATTATCCTGGCCTATTTTGTCTGAGGTCCTGGTCTCTATGTCTTTGGCTATTGATTACTATGTCTTTCATGCATCACATGGGCAGTTTGAGCCAGAGAGCTCCAAGCTTTCAAGGGCATTGTTTGATCCCTGTACTCCTGGGCCTTCTAGGCTTCAATACTTGGTTTGGTTCTAGGCACAATAACCACATATTTGTCCTTCGGTGCAGCTGCAGTAGAAAGTTGTCCCCCACTTTGCCACTTCTTTTTTAAAATAAAGAAGAAAATGGTGAAATAAAAGGAATATAATGAACAAATCCTATAAACGCAGTATTCTGATCCCACTCTTCTGAACCATCCTCTCTTCTCCTGGCCCACATACTGATCTCTTGCCTCTTCTTTTGATCTCCCCTTTGTGATTCACTCTCAGAAGCTAAAATTCATTTTGTTTGTGCCTATTTCTTCCCCAGCTCTATTTTCCCGTTTACATCTGTTCTCATCAACCAGTTCCTGTTTCATACCAACATCTTTGGGTTTACTTGTTGAAGCATTCTTTGCCCAGTTCAGAAAAATGTGCATTTTTATTTTTGAGATTCCTTTTCCCTCTATTTTCCTCTTCTATAATAAGTTCCTCCTACTTCTTTCTCATTTTTTTCACTATGGTATTCCTTTTCCCCTTCCTTTTCTTTACTCTTTTAAAACCTAAAATACAGAACAAAAGTACCTGAATTTGTCTTACTTTACTCCTAGAAAACAGTGAAATTCTGAAGCAAAATTTGTCTCTTCTCTCCCTATTAGAATATAAGAATTTCATCATTATTTAACCACTTTTAATTGTTCAGTTGTGTTTACCTTTCTAGGTTTCTCTTATCTCCTGTGTTTGTGTTTCAAACATTCTACTCAGCTCCGGTCCTTTCATCAGGGTTGCATCAAAATTCACTATTCTCCATCCCCTACTATGTCTCTGACAGGCTTCAGTTGGGCCTCCTTGGTTGTGATATTCACATATCTCTTGAAAGGCACAAGGTTCTGGAGCTATTCCCTTGCTATGATGACCCTGGCTTTTGTGATGGCTCAAGTAGGAGCAATTGTGTTAGGACTCTTGTAGGGTACCTTCATACTGGGGCTGCTTGGGTGCTATGCTAGCTCTGTCTCCTGCTGGCCCTGCCTCTTCTCATGGCTTTAGCAGTTTGCCTAGACTCGGTGCTGGCTTTGTTTCCTTCTATGGCTCCAGCATGGCCTGCCAGGGTGCTGGCTTCAGGCCTCTTGGAAGGCCCCAGGTGAGCTTGTACCGCCCAGCCCCATCTCTCTGTACGGTGAGTGATGGGGGTTGGCTCTTTCCCCTTGATGCCCTGACAGGCCAGGGCCTAGATCCTGCTGGCTTTAGGCCCCGATTCATGGGGCTGGCTCCCTTCTTGCCTGCCTTGTTTCCATTCAGAATTCCTGCAGGCTTCCAGGGGATCACTTGTTCACTCTTGGAATGGATGGAAGCTCTTGTGTCTCTGATTTTCTTTATTCTTCTTCCTTCTGGTACATTTTTAGACTTTGCTGAAGTGTTTGCGGTAAAGCCTCCTCTAGGACCTTTCATGTTTCCAACGTCAACCAGGACAATAAATGGTTTTTGAATGGTCCAGTTGGACTCTGAAATTTCTATACCTGATGATTCATTAAGTCTCTTTACCTCCACAGTCCTTAGATTCCTTCTCTGAAAATAAGAGAGCTGGACGAGAGCCCCCTTTCAGCCCTGACGTTCTATGTTGCATATTCTGAGGAGCCCTCTGGCTCAGACATTTTATATTTTACTTCTTAAGGCCTTTTTTATCTTCTTAATTGTGTGGTTCTTTGAGTTATGATATTCCGGAGGAGCAGAAACAAAGAGCTAGGAGCTACATATTTCCCTCTGGGAAGATTGGCAGGGACTTCCATTTGTCACACAAGTCTGTCACTGCATGCTAATGTAATTTGTGTGCTAATATTACAGTATTACCAATGTGAGCCAGACAGCTGGCAGGGCTCACCCCATGAAGCGGCTGCTAAATGTTGTCCCCTCAGTTTCTGTTCTTCTGTTCTGGTGAAGGGCACAGTAATAGCAAGACTGCAATGTGATCCTCCTGCCTTCCCTTGTTTGATTGATTTTCGTGGTTTTCATTGATTTAATCATATATTGTTCAATTTAAGGTGTTTGTTTCTAGGAATGATACCGTGATTTATTTTCTGGTCATCAACTGGGCTTCTGATTCATTGTTTCTTTTAGATATCTTCCCTTCATCTTCAACTCACCCTGTGTCTGTTCTCTCTCTTTTACATATATATATATATACACACACACATATATATATATAAACACATATATATATATATACACACATACATACACATACATACATATACACATAGATATATACATACATACACATTCACTTTATATATACATAAACATATATATATATATATATGTATATTCCCTTCAACTACCCTAATGCTGAGGTACTGAGGTCTCATGAATCATACGTGTCATCTTTCCATGTAGGAATGTAAACAAAACAGTTCAACTTTAGTAAGTCCCTTGCAATTTCCGTTTCTTGATTACCTTTTCATACTTCTCTTGATTCTTGTGTTTGAAAGTCAAATTTTCTATTCAGTTCTGGTCTTTTCACTGAGAAAGCTTGAAAGTCCTCTATTTTATTGAAAATCCATATTTTGCCTTGGAACATGATACTCAGTTTTGCTGGGTAGGTGATTCGTGGTTTTAATCCTAGCTCCATTGACCTCCGGAATATTGCATTCCAAGCCCTTCGATCTCTTAATGTAGAAGCTGCCAGATCTTGGGTTATTCTGATTGGGTTTCCACAATACTCAAATTGTTTCTTTCTGGCTGCTTGCAGTATTTTCTCCTTGATCTGGGAGCTCTGGAATTTGGCGACAATATTCCTAGGAGATTTCTTTTGGGGATCTATTTGAGGAGGCGATCGATGGATTCTTTCAATTTCTATTTTGCCCTGTGGCTCTAGAATATCAGGGCAGTTCTCCTTGATAATTTCTTGAAAGATGGTATCTAGGCTCTTTTTTAGATCATGGCTTTCAGGTAGTCCAATAATTTTTAAATTATCTCTCCTGGATCTATTTTCCAGGTCAGTGGTTTTTCCAAGGAGATATTTCACATTGTCTTCCATTTTTCATTCCTTTGGTTCTGTTTTATAATATCCTGATTTCTCATAAAGTCACTAGCTTCCACTTGCTCCAATCTAATTTTTAAAGTAGTATTTTCTTCATTGGTCTTTTGGACCTCCTTTTCCATTTGGCTTATTCTGCCTTTCAAGGCATTCTTCTCCTCATTGGCTTTTTGGAGCTCTTTTGCCATTTGAGTTAGTCTGTTTTTTAAGGTGTTGTTTAATTCAGTGTATTTTTCAGTATTTTTTTGGGTCTCCTTTAGCAAGTCATTGACTTGTTTTTCATGGTTTTCTCACATCCTTCTCATTTCTCTTCCCAATTTTTCCTCTACTTCTCTAACTTGCTTTTCCAAATCCTTTTTGAGTTCTTCTATGGCCTGGGGCCAGTTCATATGTTTCTTGGAGGCTTTTGTTGTAGGCTCTATGACTTTGTTGTCTTCTTTAGGCTGTATGTTTTGGTCTTCTTTGTCACCAAAGAAAGAATCCAAAGTCTGAGACTGAATCTGGGTGCGTTTTCGCTGCCTGGCCATATTCCCAACCAACTAACTTGACCCTTGAGTTTTTCAGTGGGGTATGACTGCTTGTAGACTAAGGAGTTCTATGTTCCACGTTTGGGGGGGAGGTGCCAGCTCTGTCAGACCCGCACTACTCCTTCCCCAAGAACCCCCAACCCGGACTGGGCTTAGATCTTCAGCGGGCTGTTGCACTCCTGCTCTGATCCGCCACTTAATTCCTCCCACCAGGTGGGCCTGGGGCCAGAAGCAGCAGCAACTGTAGCTGCCCCACCTCCGCTGCCCCCGGGGCTGGAAGCCGAACCTCGAACTCCTTCCACTCCTGCAGCTTTTCCCACTAACCTTCTCCACAGTCTTTGGTGTTTGTGGGTCGAGGGGTCTGGTAACTGCCGCAGCTCACATATTCAGGGCCCTAGGGGCCCCATCCGCCCGACTCCAAGTTTGGTTGTTCCACGCCGCTCAGGCTGGGCTCTGCTCCACTCCGTTCCCAGCTCCCAGCTCCCAGCTCCATGTGGAATAGACCTCACCCAGAGACCATCCGGGCTGTCCTGGGCTGGAGCCCTGCTTCCCTCTGCTGTTCTGTGGGTTCTGCTGTTCTAGAATTGGTTCAGAGCCATTTTTTATAGGTTTTTGGAGGGACTCGGTAGGGAGCTCACGCTAGTCCCTGCTTACCAGCCGCCATCTTGGCTCCGCCCCGATTCATTGTTTAGGTGGCACAATGGACTGAGTGCTGGGCCTCCTAGTGACAGGAACACCTGAGTTCAAACGTGACTGCTGCCACTTACTAATTGTGTGACCGTGGGCAAATCTCTGGGACTCACTTCCTCACCTGGAACATGGGAGTGTTAGACTTGATAGCATCTAAGGTCCTTTCTAATTCTGGAAGTATGAGCCTATGATGATCTTATGACTTTGAAGGTCCCACCCAATTCCAAACCTGATGTTCCTCATTGAAAGACAGCCTAGTGAAATGGAAAAAGAACTCTGGTTTTGAAGGTGGGTGACTTAGGTTTGAAGGCTAACTCCAAAACTGACTGTTTGCATATCAGTGAGCAAGGCATTTCATCTGAGCCTGTTTATATATCTGTGAAATGAGATGTAAAATATACATGACTAGCAGGTTTAGGCAGTTATTGGAAATGGCTTTTTAAGCTTCGAAGCACTGTAGAAATGTTAGCTCTTGTTAGTTATTAGTTGGTCAATGAACACACTAGTAGATATATCTTCAGATACTTTTTTTTTTTGCTTTTTGGCAGGGCAATTGGGGTTAAGTGACTTGCCCAGGATCACACAGCTAGTCACACAGCTAGTATGTGTGTCAAGTGTCTGAGGTCGGATTTGAACTCAGGTCCTCCTGACTCTAGGGCCAGTGCTCTACTCACTGAGCCACCTGGCTGCCCTGATCAGATACTTCTTATGCTGAAAGCACCGGGCTGGGGGCTTTGAGGGGGAGGGGCTGGTGTGGAGGAGATAGTGATGGGAGGTTTAAGGACCTTAGAAGAAAATTGAGGAAAAAGGATATAAAGCAATATGTGTGAAAGGATGATCAACAACATGAGATAAAATATAGGCAGCAAATGAATAAATGAAAAAGCATTTATTAAGTGTTTTTTTTAGCACCTACAGGGGTGTTGTGGGGCTAAAATGAGATAACATTTGTAAAACATTTAACAAAGTTCCTGGCACATCGTAGTTGACTAATAAATGTTTCTTTCCTTCCCTTCCTCCCCCCTTCCCTCCTTCCCTCCCTCTGCCATGTTCCTTCCTTCCTTCCTTCCTTCCTTCCTTCCTTCCTTCCTTCCTTCCTTCCTTCCTTCCCTCCCATTAGAATAACTTCTCATGTTTTTCAGTTTATAAAGTGCATTCCTTGGAAACTTCTCACAAAGAGCTGGTATCATTAGCCCATCTCCCTTATATAGAAAAAGAAAATGAGTGCCAGAGAACTTAGATGAAATGCACTTGAGGTCACATAGCTAGGACGTTAATATGTCAAGAACCTGCGATTCCATAGATGATAGAGGAAGTCACAGAGTTGGGGTTCAAATGAGATCTTTAAGCACAGGTTATACCATTAATGATGGTGCCCATGTCCTGAATTGCCTTCAAATTCAGAGTCATCACATACTAATTACTAAGTCATACCAACAGAATCATAAGGCTTGGGGCTGGGAGAGGCTATAGAGGTCATTTCGTACAACTCTGCTATTTTACAAATGAGAAAATTGAGGCACAGAGAAGGGAAGGGTCTTGCCCAAGGTATTCAGCAATGTCATTAAGATAATATTTGATGATATCTGTCCTCACATGCACCATTCTGGGCTCTGTAGATAACTCAAGCACATGAGAATAAGATTCTTTTCCCCCAAAAAGTACTGTATGTATACCATTTGATCCTCAAAAACCCCCTGAGTGACAGCTACTATTATTTTCAGTTTACAGATGTGGAAGACTAAGGCTGATAGAGGTTAAATGGTTTGCCCAGGGTTACACAACAAGTAAGTATCTGAGGGAAGATCTGAATGCAGGTCTTTCAGACTCCCAAGTTCAGCACTTACCCATTGTACCCCCAGCTGCCTCTACAATTATGTTCTATTACAGTGACTCTTAATCTTTTTTGTGTGTGTCTGTGTGTCATGGACTCAGATGGCAGCCTGGAGAATACTATAAACTTCTCAGAATAATGTTTTTAAATATATGAAATAAAATACATAGGATTATAAAGGAATCCAATGAAACAGAAATAATTACGAAACTATTAAAAAGACAAAAGTTCGCTGACCCCAGGATAAGAAGCCCTGGTCTATTGTGACTCATTAATACATGAATTGAGGGCAAATCCTACCTTCTGAAACTTGGCAAACTTCCAAACTTGATACAGCCTGGTGATCCTCTAATATTTCTGTTCTATTTCCCAGAACCAGAGAAAGAGATGCCATCACATGTTCCAGAATCATGTGTGCGGAGAGAGTCAGAATGAGGTCCTTTTGAATGTAGGAGATACTGTGTTATTTAAAAAGTTCAACAGACATAATTTCTGTGTAATTAGTCATTGTTAATGCTAGCATTTTAATAAAAGAGGTCAGTGACACTCTGATGGCAAAGATCTTCATGGAGGGGAGAAGGGCTCAAGGCTTATACGTCCTTGGAAAAGTGGGTGTTCCAGAGGGTGGCAATGAACTCTGATAATTGGTTAACAAGTAAGGAGAGAGTGGATATTACAATGAGGGGATGGACTAACAAACTTGGATTATGTCATTTACTTTTAAATTACCCTAGCCTTAGGCAATCTAAGCAAAGAATTTATATCTGAGACCTAAACCCAAGGAGAAGACAAAGGGCCAAGTTTCACCATAGATTAGAATCTGATCTAGTTGGGTGGAGTAGCAATACCCAGAAGGAGGAGAAGTTGAGAGATTGGAAGAGGAAATAGGACTGGGAAAAAGGTTAGGTCTCCCTAATTTTAATAATTGGCTAGTAATATGAGAGAGAAATAGTTCTCTCAATACAAAGCCTCTACTCATCAGATTCAGACACAACGTCATAAAAAAAAATCTGAGGGCTGCTTTCTTTCAAAGACATGCAAGAATTGGGATTCTGAAAAAAAAAAAAAACCAAACAATTGGGACTCTGGTCTCTAGAAGGCCCAGTGACAGACTGAATTTTTGTCATCTGAGGCCCAGCCTAGATAACTTGGAAAGGAATCATAACCAGACATCTATTTACCCAGTGATGATTTTTCTTTTAAAGACTAAGTCTCCCTATGTCACCCAGGTTGGAAGTGCAGGAGCTACTCAGAGGCATAATCCCACTCCTGACTGGCATAGGAGCTTTGGCTTACTTTGTTTCTGACCTGGGCCAGTTCTTGCCTCCTTTGGTGACATGGTAATTCCCCAGTCCCTGGTGCTCACTATTTTGACGTGTACATCTGATTAATTTAGCCCACAATGCAAAAGTCCTGAGTTCAAGAGATCCACCAGCCTCAGCCTTCCTGGTAGCTGGGATTACAGGCATGTAGTGCCACATCTGAAACTGCTGAATTTTCTCAACTATAGCAACAAGCAAAGATTGTTGGCCAAGGAGAAGTTCGGATCTGTGTTGGTTCAGGGAGGACCCACACTTATGGAATCATGGATCCTTTAGAATGAAACCTTGTCTAGGATCGTATAAATAGGAAGTATCTAAGGCAGGATTTGAGGTAGCTAGGTGGTGCCATAGGGCATGCAGAGTGCCCAGCCTGGAGTCAGGGAGACTCACCTCCCTGAGTTCAAATCCAGCCTCAGACACTTTACTAGCTGTGTGACCCTGGGCAAGTCATGTCACCCTGTTTACCTCAGTTTCCTCATCTGTAAAATGAACTGAAGAAGGAAATGGCAGACCACTCCAGTATCTTTGCCAAGAAAACTCCAGATTGGGTCACAAAGAGTCAGACACAACTGAACAACAAAAAGGCAGTGTGCGATCGCAGGTTTTTCTGATTCAAAGCCCCCTGCTCTCTCTATCATACCACTTAGCTGCCTTTCAGTAGTTCCCTCCTTCTTCCACATGGCATCTTTAATCTCATAGTAAACAGGTTAGATCCATATTATATTTTTGTGCGGCTAGGGCAGACCCTCTGGAAAAAGTACTGCTTTGTAGTCAGCAGACCCCGGTTTAAATCCCACCTTCACGTTGAATGGTGTCGGGTCCTGAAGTTAGGAAAACCTGAGTTCAAATTCTATCTCAGATACTTACTGATCCTGGGCAAGTCATTTAACCTCTAAGTGCCTCAGTTTCTTTATCTGTAAAATGGGGATAAAAACAGCACCTGCTTCCCAGGGTTACTATGAGCACAGCATCAGATAATTGTAAGGTGCTTTGCAAACCTTGAAGTACTATTTTAAAGGTGAGTTTTTATCACCAATTCCCTCTTCTCAAATCCTGGGCAAATCACCAGGTTCTTGGTTTCCTCCTCTGAAAATTGAGGGGATTTGACTGGATGACTCCTATAGCTCTAGCTCTGTGATCCTTTATGGGACCATAAGATTGCAGACTGTAAGGGATCCAGGAGATTATCAAGACCAATTCCTTCATTTAAAAGGCGAGGAGACTAACCTTTAATGCTCAAGAGACTTGCCCAAGGCCATAACGCAAAGTGGGCTGGAACCAGGGTTTAAAACTAATCATCAGACTCTAGGAGTTTTGCACCACTCCCAGCTGCTTCCTCTCATCCTTTTTTGGCTTTGGGGTGAGTTCGATTTTTCTGGGGGTTTCCCTCTGTGGTTCTCTTTTTCTTCTTCTTCACTTTCTTTTTCTCTTTCTCTTTGTCATGATGTGCACCCACTGACAGCCTTTGATCAAACAGACTCTGATCAGACCACGGCCACTGCGTGGACGGAACCCAACCTCTCTTATCTCTCATGTCAAATCTGGCAGGGATGTTTGTTTGTTGTCTGTTGCCTGACTGAATTTCAAGCTTGTTTCTTGGAATTCTCTGGGCCTCAGATCAGCCAAAATGGAATAGCTGTCATTTGGTCTAAAACCCTGTGGTTTCCGGGCTCCTGTTTGGCTGGCACATAGTTTTGGACAGTGGGTTTTGACAGGAACATTGAGGTTACTGTGGATCATGAACTTTCCTTGGTCAAATATTTTGAAGGCTCTGTAGACTTGAAAGTTGTGTTTGCATCTCCATGTGGGGAAGCACACTAGGAGGGGCTCTGGGAGTGGGGATATAACAAATGTGATATCATTTCTATTGGAAGGAGGTGGCAGTTTATGAGTGAAACCCATGAATATGCCTGATCGGTAGAATGAACTTTGTCCCAGCCCTGGTCCTGACCAGCATTTCTGAAATCATGTCTCCTGAAACCCTCATAGGTGTAGGTGGTGTCCCACATATTGTGACAAGGGTTTATATAAGAGAATTTCCATGCTAGTGGTCAGCTGGAAGGGTTTTCCCCTTCTCCCAAATTAGCAAAAAGGAATCCTTGACCAAAGTAGAGTTTTGACTGTAGAAACTCAGAGCTGGAAAGGGTCTTAGAACATAGAATGTTGGTGTGGGAAAGGACCTTAGAACACAGGACACAGAGCATCAGTGTTAGCCTTGACCCTATCTCCTGCCCTGGCATCTACAGGGATCAGTGTGTAGCCCAAGTGGTTCAAGTGGCTTTACCCAATCATTTTGTTGCCCTGCCCCTCACACTGACCTCCTGTCTTCTCTCTGCTTTTCCACACAAGGTCCTGACACCCTCCACCTAGAAAGAAATATAAGACAATCTGAAGAAGCAAAACAATTCTCATTTTAATGGCATTTTCAGATTTACAAAACATGTCTTGCCGTGACCCTGTGAGGTAGAGAGTGCTAATAATGTTGACCCCATTTTACAGCAGAGGAAACTGAGACTCAGAGTGATTAAGAGACTCGTTTGTGGTTTGACAGCGATGGTTTCAAGACTTGTGATTTCAGGTTCATGAACTTTTTGCTAAACCATACAGCTTTATTAAGACAGGGACACTGCCGTCCTGACCTTCTTGTGTTGTGGTTGCCTTTCATAAACACCTGCTCTTTAGAGCTGAAAGGGACCTTAGAGATCACTTTGTCCAATATACTCATTTTATAGATGGAGAAACTGAGGCTTAGACAGAAGAGACTTGCCCATGGTCATAGCAATAAATAGCAGAGCAGAGAATTGAATCCAGGTCCTCTGACTGCAAGTCCAATGTTCTTTTCATTACAACATGATAGAATCTGTCTTTCTCCATTCAACCAGTTGTTAATTCAACAAACATATATTGGTTGTCTACTCTGAACAGAGTGTTAGTTCACTGGTCTGGTGGTTTGTAGCTTTGGACACAAAGCTCTATATTTTTGGGTCCTATCATCGTATTTTAAATCCGTAAGTATCCTATGGCCAAAATATTTTAGAAAACACTGGTTTAGAACACTATTAGGACTTTCCGTTATGCTCTCAACCCCTGGCATGCTTTCTGATAAGCAAAGACAACCAGCTAGAGCCCCCAATCTAGCCTAAACCTTTATGTGGAGACTTCTTGGTCGTGCTTCAAACCTTGGGGGTAGAAATCATAGCACCAAAACTGAGGCTGTGTTTAGAAAAGTTGCATCCGTACAGTGTGTCCTCCTCAGGGAGTTCAGAGGTCACCAGCTGTTTAAAGCACAGCACAAGCTGTCCAGAACTCACTCAGGCCAAAGTAATGGACTTCCTCTGCCCGCCACCCTCCACCCCGCCCACGGCCAACCAGTTGCCAAGTCTTGGCCATTCTGCTTGTGCTGTTTGTCTTGAATCCGCCCTCTTCTCTCAGTTCCCACTGGCACCAAGTTCAGTCCAGCGTCATCACCTCTTGCAACAGGCTCCTAACTCCTCCTCCTGTCTCCAGTCTCTCCTGTGAATACTGCCAAAGTGATCTTCCTGAGGCCTCTCTAGCATCAACTCATTCCTCTACTGAAAACCTTCTATCAGTTGCCTGAAGAGGCAGGGAGATAGATACACAGGAAAGAACTGTGAACTAGCTAGTGGCAGAAACTTGGGTTTGAATCTCACCTCAGACACTTCTTCAGTCACTGAGCTTCAGATTCCCTATCTGTAAAAATGGATAATATCTGTAAAAATGATAATATCTGTAATAATGTAAGTATCTGTAAAAATGATAATATCTGTAATAATGTAAGTATCTGTAAAAATGGATAATATCTATAATAATGTAAGTATCTGTAAAAATGTAAATATCTGTAAAAATGATAATATCTGTAATAATGTAATTATCTGTAAAAATAGATATCTATAAAAATGATAATATCTGTAATAATGTAAGTATCTGTAAAAATGATAATATCTGTAATAATGTAAGTATCTGTAAAAATGGATAATATCTATAATAATGTAAGTATCTGCAAAAATGATAATATCTGTAATAATGTATCTGTAAAAATGATAATATCTGTAATAATGTAATTATCTGTAAAAATAGATATCTATAAAAATGATAATATCTGTAATAATGTAAGTATCTGTAAAAATGGATAATATCTATAATAATGTAAGTATCTGCAAAAATGATAATATCTGTAATAGTGTGAGTATCTGTAAAAATGTAAATATCTGTAATAATGTAAGTATCTGTAAAAACGGATATCTGTAATAATGCAATTATCTGTAAAAAATGGATAATATCTGTAATGATGTAAATATCTGTAATATTCACCTTAGCTAATGTGAAAATAAAATACAACATTATGTTTGAATTTTCATTATTTTTATATTTTTATTATTATTTTAAAATTATTTATGACTATTATTTTTATATTTGCTTTTTTTAGGAAAAAATTATTGAAAACTTGTATTTTTCTATCACCTACATTTTCTATTGTCTCTCCCCTGTTTCCCACAACTTGTCAGTTATCATTATTAATGAATAAAGTATGGATTCCTAGTCATGCCATTTCCAGCCTTCTACATTATGACTTCAGCCTACCTTTCTGACCTCAACTTCCCTTCTTCTGCCTCACCTAGGGAGACTCCATCCACATGTTCTGATCCAGTTCTTTGTTCTACATCCAATTCATTTGCAGACTCTCAGACTGTTAGAGTCTGAGAAAGAGTACTTTATAGTCTGTTACATTTTACAAATGAGTAAATGGAGGTCCCTGAAAGTAGCTTGCCAAAAGCTACACAGCAAAATGTTGGTAGAAATAAAGCTTATCTCTTTCTCCCTCAATCCTTGAAATTCATCTCTTCCTTTCCTCAAGTCCCAACTCAGGTACCTGCTCATCTGTGACTTCTTCTCTGACCCTTAGGTGAGAAGGGATCCTTTGGTTTCTTCCTTTGTACTTTTCTCATTCTTCTTTGTATCATTTGTATCATGGTTATTTGTGTATGTGCCTTCTCTCTTCCCCCCAACCCTCCAATTAGAATGCAAGATCCTTGACAGCAGGTATATGTGCATCTTTAGTCTCAGCCTGGAGACTTTTGCTGGGAGGCCACATAGTATTGTGGAAAGAGCGGTATCTTTGGAGTCAAAGGACCTGTGTTTCTATTCCACTTCTGATGTTTGCTATCTCTGTGACTTTGGGTAAATCCTATAAAGTCACTCAGTATTAAGCAAGTCAAAACACTGCCACTACCTTGATCTTCATCTCTCTTCAGATCCTCATGGAGACAGCTCAGGACGCTGAACCAAGAACCTTGGGAATGCCATTGCTTCCAGACCAGTACCCTCAGCCATTATGCTGGGAAGCAATATCTGTGGAAATGCAGTGCAGACACTGCAGTTACAGCTACTGAAGACCTAGCCAGTCAATAAATATTTGGTAAGCACCTACTATGTGCCTGGCACTGTACTAAGCCCTAGGGGGACAAAAATAGACAAAAGGCTGTTCCTGCTCTGCCCCCAGGGAGCTCATAATCTAATCAGGGAGATAATGAGTGAATGAATATGTACAAACAAGCTATGTACAAGATAAATAGGAAATAATTAATGGAAGGAAGGCCCCAAAATTGAGAGGGGTTGGGAAAGGCTTGAGACTTGAAGGAAGCCTGGGAAGCCCATAGGTGGAGATGAGGAGGGAGTACATTCCAGGAATGGGGGATGATCAGAGAAAATGCCCAGAGTCTAGAGATGGAATGTTTTGTTCCTGGAACAGCAAGGAGGCCAGCGTCAATGGTTCAAAGAGTACATGGCAGAGAAGAAGGTGTAAGAGGATTAGAAAGGCAAGGGAGGGGCTATGTGAAGCTAAGTTATGAAGGGCTTTGACCTCCAAACCCAGAAAGAAAAGCTTTTGGCACTTAAAAATGGTTCAACATCAGAAACTGATATCATTTCCTTAGTGGAAATGACATTCAAGAAATGGTGTTGCTGTCTGCTTTGCTGCTGCACTCTAAGGACCACAGGACTTTTTAATCTGACCTCAAGCTGAATCCTTCCATGTGTGTTGTTGACCCCATTAGAATGGGAATTCCTGGAGAGAAGGGGCTGTCTCACTCTTTTGTTTGTATTCTCAGCACTCAGAGCAATGCTTTGTACAAAATAAGTACTTAACGAACACTTTGTTCCTTCATTCATTTATTCCTTATATGTGAAATAATGATTTCTAATATTTATATAGTGCTTTAAAATTACAAAGCATTTTACAAATATTATCTCATTTGAACCTTACAGCAATCCTGTGAGGTAGGAACCATCTTCGTGAGCATTATGGGGGAGAGGGTGAGACTTGAGTCTGAGAGAGACTTTCCCAGGGTGACACAGCTAGTAAGTTTCTGACATCAGATTTGGATTCAGGTCTTTAGGTGGCACAGTGGATAGAGTGCTGGGCCTGGAGTCAGGAAGACTCATCTTCCTGAGTTCAATTTAATAAATGTTTATTTGTTGAATTTATTCCTTTGGGTAATATGCATATTACATTCATTGACTATGTTTTATAGAGAGCAGTTTTGTTATACAGGCAATCAAAACCTTCCAGGTTCCCAGGTGTCAGCTGCTTCTTAAGAATAAGCAAAGCATGCTGGGAAGAATTTTTTCCTCTTCATGGTAGGGTGTGTTATATTGGAAAATTCATTATTTGGGGGTTAGGAGGTCTGAATTTGAGCCCCAGATCTGCCACTTACTGTCCTAGCTGAGTGTGCCCAGGATTCTATCCTCAGTCTTATTCTGTTCAAACTTTCAATCAATATTTACATGCTGTAAGGCATAGCTAACATATCACATGACAAAGCTGGAATCCAAAAGGATCTCAGTAGACCAGAAAAAATGGGTCCAATCTAAAAAAGTGAAATTAAAATTGTATTTCTAGCTTGTGTTTTTTCCCTCATTTTTATTTCCAAACATATCCCTTTCCTATCTTTTCCCAGGGGCCAAACCTTGCGTATTCACAAGCACCCGAGCACACCCAGGATGGCCTGCTAGCACAGGTTCTTTGATCTGCGTTTCTAAAGGAAAGACAGCTTCAAAGGGATTAATAATTTTATTTTAATGAAAGATATGTAAGTAAAGAAGGTAAAGGTCATTCACTAGCTCAGGGGAAAGGTCAGCACTCTGAACATGGAGAAAATACAAGCAGAGAGAAGTTAGTACAGAGACCTAATAGACAGGTCTCCAACTGTAAACAAAGTAATACATGGTTACCAGACAGGGAGTGCCAACATCTGGGTTCACAAAGCCTGGGGGATCCTTACCAACAGCTACCCAGAGTCTCTCCTGGACAAATCACAAAGACCTCAGGTGAACATTCTTCCCAAGAGTGAACCTGAAGGCAAAATCTCACCCCAGAATATATATATATATATATATATATATATATATATATATATATATATATATATATATATATATATATATATATAGCCACACACACACACACACACACACACACACACACACTCACTTTAGGCTAATAGTCTCAGAGCCAGAAGGCATCACAACCCTCATGACTCAGTGTCTAATTAGTTTTGTACCAAAGGGTATGAAAGCCTGCCTGCAAGCAATCTTCCTTTAAACAAGCTTCCCCTTAGTCAACTTCCTCTTAGGCAAGTTCTTCTCCCAGTGGGCTCTATGTGACTCAGGATGTATCACAGCTGTGAATTGGGCCAGAGCTCAAAGCAGCAAGACATCCATCATTGAAATACCTGTGTACCTTTAGATCTGGGAATATGGCTGCTGTTCAAAGGAAAAATGGGAACACGTATGGTCACATAGGTCTATTAATGGATGGGGAAGATCCTATATTCCATTAACCTTATACCTTGTAACAAAGTTTAAAAAGGGAAGAAAAAAATAATTTAGCATTTATATTGTTCTTCTAATCATTATGCATATTATTATGCTGGTTTTGTTTATTTTACTTTTACATCAGTTCTGCTTAGTCTTCTGATTCTTCTTTGAATTTTTCATATTCATCATTTCTTAACCTACATAATATCCCATCATATTCATGTGCCATTATTTGTTTAGCCATTACCTAATCCCAATCAATGGGTATCCACATTATTTCTGGTCCTTTGCTACTACAAAAGTGCTATTGTAAATATTGTAAATATTTTGATGTATATGTGACTGCTCTGTCTTTGCCCTCCTTGGGGGCATGCTCTTAGCAGTAGGCATTCTAGGTCCAAGGACACAGGCATTTTAGTCACTTCCTTAGCATAATTTCAAATTGCTTTCCAGAATGATTGGACTAATTCACAGCTTTTCTAATAGTGCATTAGTATGTTTGTCTTTCCATAGTCCTTTTAATATTAACCATTTTTATTTTTTCAATAAACAAATTTAATATATGTAAATACATTGTTTCCCACTCGGGTTGTAGGGCAGAGCTAAGATGGCAGCTGGAAAGCAGGGACTGGCCTAAAGCTCTCCCTCTGGACCCTCCAAATACCTGCAAAAATGGCTCTGAACAAATTCTAGAACTGCAGAACCCACGAAACAGCAGAGGGAAGCAGGGCTGCAGCCCAGGACAGCCTGGGTGGTCACTGGGTAAGGTCTATGGCATGGAGCTGGGAGCAGAGCAGAGTGAAGCAGAGCCCAGAGTGGAGCAGAGCCCAGCATGGGCTGCGTCAGAACCAACCAGACCGGGAGATGGGTAGAACAGGACCTAGTGCCCTGAATCAGTGAGCTGTGGCAGTTACCAGATTTCTCAACCCACAAACAAAGACAACAGAGAAGGTTAGTGGGAAAAAACTGTGGGGACAGAGTGAAAGGAGTTCGTGGATTGGCCACCTCCCCAGGGGCAGCAGAGGTGGTGCAGCTACAGAACTACAGCTGCTGTTGCTTCCAGCCTCAGGTCCACCTGGTGGGAGGAATGAAGTGGAGGATCCCAGTGGGAGTGCAGAACTTGCTCATATCTGAGTCGCAGTCCGGGTTGGCAGTTCTTGCGGGAGGAAGAGCATGGGTGTGGCAGAGCTTGCTGTGTAGAAATAGCTCTGAAAACAACAGTGCATCCCCTCAAGCTTGTAACAAAGTACTCTGTACTCTACAAGCAGTCATATCCCAACGAAAAACTCAAGGGTCAAGTAGTTGGCTGGGAACATGGCCAGGCAGTGAAAACGGACTCAGATTCAGACTCAGACTCAGACTTTGGAATCTTTCTTTGGTGACAAAGAAGACCAAAACACACAGCCGGAAGAAGTCAACAAAGTCAAACAACCTACATCAAAAGCCTCCAAGAAAAATATGAACTGGTCTCAGGCCATGGAAGAGCTCAAAAAGGATTTGGAAAAGCAAGTTAGAGAAGTAGAGGAAAAATTGGGACGAGAAATGAGAGTGACGTGAGAAAACCATGAAAAACAAGTCAATGATTGGCTAAAGGAGACCCAAAAAATACTGAAGAAAACAACACCTTAAAAATAGACTAACTCAAATAGCAAAAGAGATCCAAAAAGCCAATGAGGAGAAGAATGCCTTGAAAGGCAGAATTAGCCAAATGGAAAAGGAGGTCCAAAAGACCACTGACGAAAAAACTACCTTAAAAATCAGATTGGAGCAAGTGGAAGCTAGTGACTTTATGAGAAATCAAGATATTATAAAATAGAACCAAAGGAATGAAAAAATGGAAGACAATGTCAAATATCTCATTGGAAAAACCACTGACCTGGAAAACAGATCCAAGAAAGATAATTTAATAAGTATTGGACTACCTGAAAGCCATGATCTAAAAAAGAGACTAGATATCATCTTTCACGAAATTATCAAGGAGAACTGCCCTGATATTCTAGAGCCAGATGGTAAAATAGAAATTGAAAGAATCCACAGATCACCTCCTGAAAAAGATCCCAAAAAGAAGACCCCTAGGAATATTGTCGCCAAATTCCAGAGCTCCCAGATCAAGGAGAAAATATTGCAAGCAGCCAGAAAGAAACAATTTGAGTATTGTGGAAACATAATCAGGATAATACAAGATCTAGCAGCTTCTACATTAAGTTATTGAAGGGCTTGGAATACGATATTCCGAAGGTCAATGGAGCTAGGATTAAAACGAAGAATCAACTACCCAGCAAAAATGAGTATCATGTTCCAAGGCAAAATATGGATTTTCAATAAAATAGAGGACTTTTAAGCTTTCTCAGTGAAAAGACCAGAGCTGAATAGAAAATTTGACTTTCAAACACAAGAATCAAGAGAAGCATGAAAAGCATGAAAAGGTAAACAAGAAAGAGAAATCATAAGGGCCTTACTAAAGTTGAACTGTTTTGTTTACATTCCTACATGGAAAGATGATGTGTATAATTCATGAGACCTCAGACCTCAGTATTAGGGTAGCTGAAGAGAATATACATACATACATACATACATACATGTACATATATATATATGTGTATATACATACATATACATATATATGTGTGTATATATATATATTCAACTCACCCTGTGCCCTCTGTATATATATATATGTATACAGAGGGCACAGGGTGAGTTGAATATGAAGGGATGATATCTAAAAAAAAACCAAATTAAGGGTTGAAAGAGGAATATATTGAGAGAGGGAGAAATGGAGTGATAGAATGGGGTAAATTATCTCACATAAAAGTGGCAAGAAAAAGCAGTAGGAAGGGAAGAGGGGACAGGTGAAGGGGAATGAGTGAATCTTGCTCTTATCGGATTTGACCTGAGGAGGGAATAACATACACACTCAATTGGGTATCTTACCCAACAGGAAAAAAGGAGGAAGGAGATGAAAAAGGGGGGACAATAGAAGGGAGGGAAGATGGGGGAGGAGGTAATCAAAAGCAAACACTTTTGAAAAGGGATAGGGTCAAGGGAGAAAATTGAATAAATGGGGATAGGATAGGAAGGAGCAAAATATCGTTAGTCTTTCACAACATGAGTTTTGTGGAAAGGTTTTACATAATGATACACATGGCCTATGCTGAATTGCTTGCCTTCTTAGGGAGGGTGGGTGGGGAGGGAAGAGGGAAGAGAATTTGGAACTCAAAGTTTTAAAAGCAGATGTTAAAAAAAAAAGTTTTTGCACACAACTAGGAAATAAGATATACAGGCAATGGGGTGTAGAAATCTATCTTGCCCTGCAAGAAAGTAAGGGAAAAGGGGATGGGGGGGGGAGGTGGAATGGGGCAATCAGAATATGTGCCATCTTGGTGGGGGGTAGGGTAGAAATGGGGACAAAATTTGTAATTCAAAATCTTGTGGAAATCAATGCTGAAAACTAAAATATTAAACAAACAAACAAACAAACAAATAAATTAATCAATTGTAGAAGTACAGGATGGCAGGGGAGGTATGGACAGATTTGTTTAATAAAGATTAAGGGATCTCTATGGCACAAACTCAATAGGAACCAAAAGAATAATGTATCAGCTAAAAAAATCTAAGAATCTTTTCCTGTCTTGAGAGGCATAATGCCCAGAACAATCACAGCCCAAATGTACACAGTGTAATGAACGTTACAAAGCAGATAATCTACGTGATGTCATTGGATTCCCCCAATAGCCCTGTGAGGTAGGTACTAAGATTGTCATTATCATCATTCTTGTCTACAGATGAGAACACCAAAGCTCAGAAAGATAGAGTAACTCACTTAGGATCACACAGCAAGTCAGGATCACCTAGCACTCTATCTGTTGCGCAACACTGTCTCTTCTAAGGGAAATGATACTCCTTCTCTCTGTCCCACTGTATCTGCGGTGCCGTGGTCAGTTTTGGGGGCTGCCCTTGATAAAGGACATAGATAAACTGGATCATCCTCAGGAGAGGGTTCCCAGAATGGAGAGAGGACTGAAGACAGTGCCATATAAAGATTGACTGAAGGAACCAGCAATGTCTAACCGGGAGAGATGAAGACCTGGTAGGATCCATTGAAAGTCTTCAAGTAATTGGAATATTGTTGTATGGATAATATACTAGACATGTTCTGTTTGGTCTTAGAAGGTAGAACTAGGAGTAATTCTTTACACAACTGCAGGTTGTAAGTCTGTAAATTTTAACTCTAAAGGACATACGAAGAAAGATACTATCTGCATCCAGAGAAAGAATTAATAAATAGATATATGTATAGAATAATTTTACATATATAGGTGTTATATGTATATATACACATATAGCCATATGCATATACATACATATACATATATCTCTATAACTGTCTCTCTATCTATATCTATTTGTGTCTAATGGTAGCCATCTCTAGGGTGGGGGGGAGGGAAGGAAGGAAAAAAAAGAAGTTTTACAAAACAATTTTGTATATTTGAAAGGAATAACAAGTTGTGCATAGTAGATTTGAAGTTTTGTGTGCAATCATTTTTTTTATTGTACTATGTTATGGAAATGCTTGTTTTATTCCATAAATTAAAAATAAAACTAAAAAAGAAATGAGAGCTAGGCTGTCCCTGACCCCATTCTCTTTCCTCTGTAAGCCATTCTCCACCTCACTGGCAAATTGACAGAGTCCTAAAACGTTGATCTGACCCTGTCACTCTCCCCACTCAAAAGTATTCAATAGCTCTCTATTACGCTTAGGATAAAGTATAGAAGTCCTCAGCCCTCCATAATCTGGTTCCTGCCCACCTTTCCAGTCTTACTTTATATTACTCTCTTACACAACTGGCCTATTGGTTTTTGCAGGAATAGCTCCTTGTGTTAGTTTCTGTTGTTTCCTCATCTTCATTTCCACATATGTCCCTCCCTTCCCCTTATGCAGTAGGTCATATCTTATAAAAAAGAAAAAAAAAGGAGTATAGCAAAATTAACCTATGTATCCGCTGAGTCTGACAGAATATTCAGTGTCCCACACCTATAGTTCTGTACGTCTGCAAAAAAGAGAGGGAAGTTCATTCATTCATCTCTTCTTTGGGGCCAATCTTGGTCTTCCTCACCTTGGTGGTATAGCACCTTTGAATTCCTTGAAAACCAGCTCAGGTCTCACCTTCTATACAATGTCTTTCCTGATCCCCATGGTTAATGGCATTTTCTCCGTGAAATGCTTTGCACTACTTTTAGAGAGAATAGAGTCTGGACCCATATTTTTATTTGGTATCAGGAAATCCTGGATGAGGAAACTTCTAATAATTCAGGTCTCTCTGAAACTTGTAGTTTTAGAGAATTGCCTAGAGTAGTGAGAGGTTATGTCCCTTTCCCAGAATCCCACAGCCAGTACATCTCAGAAGTAAGACCTGAACCCAAGTCTTCTTGGCCCCAAAGCTAACTTTGTATTCACTCTGCCACTCTGTCTTTGCTACTTTGGATTTACTTGTGTACATGTCATATCTCCCTAGCGGAATGTAAGCTCCTTGAGGACAGAAATAGCTTCATCTTTATTTTTGTATACCCAGTTCTTAGAACAATGCTTGACCCATGGTGGTAATTAATATCTGTGGAACTGAACCGAATCACTGCAGAGTTCAAGAATGCTACTGTGAGAGTCAGTTGTAATGGTTTGCTACGGAATTAAGCAAAGAGGTTTTGAAAGTAGAAATATCTCCTTCATTTTGGTGTATTCAACTGTTCTATGGGCATGAGTGCATTTTTATGCCTCACTATATGTGTTTGATCTTAACCCCCAGAAACCTCTATATTCCCTTCCATTGAGGCCTATTCACTAAATGGGCATACCTCACTCTGAGTACATGAGAAGGCCTTAGCCTAAAAGGGCCAGGGTCTCCCGTTGCATCCTGGGCCATCTCTGGTCATCCTGATGAATGTCTGGTCACTGGATCCAGATGGCTCTGGAGGACAAAGTGAGGTTGGTGACGTTGCACAGCCCTCCCTCACTCAAATCAAAGTCAACTGCAAGTTATGTCATCATTTCCCTGATCATCTCCCTGGTCTTCTTCAAGAACGAAGGACAAACCCAACCTTGAGTTCCCACCATTACCAGATTTGTTTTCTATGGCAATGGCTGGCTTTAAGAGTTAACAAAAAAAAAAAAGAATTAGTGAACAGCTTCAGTACATCATTGACCGTAATGGTTACAATCAGGAACATCAGACTGATGAGATTTCTTGTGTACGTGTGCATCTGCATCTTAATTATATTTGCTAGGTTTATACTAACATTTCCTCTCAAAATTATCATAACTTTGCTACACATTTTTGGCAGTGGCAATGAAGTTATTATGAAGATATTATTATAAAAGGTGTTTAGTATCTGATATTTATATAATGCTTTAAGGTTTACAAAGTGCTTTATGTGTATTATTTCATGTTGATTGTTATCACAGCCCTCTGAGGTGCGATTATCATCCCCACTCTACAGATGAGGAACCTGAGACTGAGAGATTAAGTGTCTTCCCTAGGATCACATCATTGGCATTTGAGGGAAGATTTGAATTCAGGTCTTTCTGAATCTGAGTCTGGTACTCTGTCCACTAAATTGCCCAGCTTCCTATATCCAATTCCATCCATGTTTCAGTTTTTTTTCTAACTAATTCAAGTTTTATCTTCTCCATGAATCCTTCCTTGACTACTGTAGTCTTCAGTAATCATCAGTTTCTCTGAACTGTTAGTTTCTGAAAGTTCATAGTATACATTTTAGCCCTTGATTCCATACTCTTGAATTGTGGCTTAATATTCTGAGTTTTATCGCCATCTTCTTAATTAGACTGTGAACTCCCATAGTTCAGCATTAAGCATGAGGAGGTGTCCAATAGATATTTCTAGACTAGCTTTTAGAATACTAGAAAAGGGCTTAACAATTAACTTATGTATGAGAACTTAGGGCAGCTAGTTGGTGCAGAGCAAAGAGCACTGGGCCTGGAATCAGGAAGACTCAACTTTCTAAGTTCAAATCTGCCCTCAGACACTTATTAGTTGTGTACCCCTGGGTAAGTCACTTAACCCTGTTTGCGCATTTCCTTATTTATAAAACGAGCTGGAGAAGGAAATGGCAAACCACTCCAGTAGTATCTTTGCCAAGGAAAGTCCCAAATGGGGTCAAGAAGAGTCAGGAATGACTGAACAACAATAAAAAATGGGAATTCAACTGATTGGCACAATTTAGTATTGTTATGTATGTAGTCTTGAGGCCCATGAGTCCTTCCATGACTCTGGGATTCCTTTATTATTTCCTATATTGTTTTGTGTCATCAACTTATCAAAACCTTAACCTGGGTCCCCACCAGTGTCATTCTATGCAAGATCATAGGTAAAGACATAAATGAAAGAAACAAAAGGCATTTAATTAAGATAAAATAGCTAAATCATAAGATCATAGCTCCAGAGCTGGAAGTCATTTTGGAGATCATTTAGTTCAACTCCCTCACTTAAACACAAGGAAGCTGAGGTTCATAGAGATTAAGTAACTTGTCCAAAGGTACCCTGGTACTAAGAGCCAGAGCTCAGATTCTGACTCAGATCATGAGACTACACATTTAGAACTCTGTCCAGTCTGCCCTGATTGAATCAGAAAGTAGATAATCTCAGTAAAGGGTGAAATTTCCTACCTCCAGGGGAATGATACTCGAGAGGCCTCTTTAATTCCCCTTCGTCTTCATCTTGGGAGTGTTACAAAGTCAGTTCAGACTCATGGTACAGGTGTTAAAGTTTAGGGTATGATATTCTTTATCTTGAGTTTTTATCTTTTTCTCTATTCCCCAGGCTGGAACACTAACATCTCAGGGCCAGCTGACAGAGGGTGTGCAGGCAAACCTTCAACAATTGGCTTGCTAAAAAATAGTACACGTGACACACTTTTAAGCTTAATCTGCATTATTAACATTTCCCCCCATCACTTTCTTAAGTTTATGCAATCAGCAAAACAGTAAATCAAGCCTCGATTTGTAGTGTTTGCCTGTTTCTGAGATATAAATCTTCACACTGAAAATTTAACAAGCTATTATCTTGAGCTGGCGTTAACTGGCTCTGGCTAGCCTATATTGTATCTCTGGAATCATCAAACCATGGCCAGGCCTTGTGACAAGGCTCCTCTTGTGTACCCTGTGGCTCTCCGGCCTCATTGCCAGCTTTCCCTGTCCGCTTGTACATCTCTCATGTTGCTCAGGTCTGCTTCTCTCCATGGGGTTACTCTCTTCCAGGTTTTCACCATCTGTTTGCAAGTCACTGCCAGATGTGATAACTCTGCCTGCTTTTCCTTCTCACAAGGCAGTTTTCTTGGCTCCATGTGTCTGCTACCTTCTTCCCAGTCTATGCTCCACTGAGAGAATTCCCCCTTTCACTCATAAGGCAACCTGAAAGTCTTTTGATCCAGAGCTTTCTCCAGTGAGTTCTTCCTATGTCACACCTATGGGCTGCATTAAAGAGAATCTTTTAAAAGACAGAGGCAATCTAAACTTGTATTACATTATTTCCTAAGAGCTCACCCTTTTTGGAGCATATAGATACTTTGGGCAAATCTGAATTTTTGCAGGTAAGTCTGTGTCTCTTATTGATCAGGTGTATATGTTCATTAAATCCAGAAACACAATCACTGGGGGACACACTTTAAAGTTTGAAGGAGATTATTGCATCTCTGTGATCTTGACAATATCCCATGATCATAATCTATTTTTTCTCTGTTCAAGCATCTGTCTCTTGGTCTCACTCCAGATTAGCCCCACCCCCCTCATGCTTCTGCGTTTTCTCAATTTTTGACCTCTATTCTAGCTTTCTTGTCTTCCCTTCACAATTTCAACTATATTTAACTCATTACACAATCTACTGTCCTCCACCCTTGAAACTTGCCTGCTGGCCCTGAGTGCCTCCCTCAATCCCCACAGTGATTGGAAATGAATTCCACCATTCACGCCCTGCCAGTCTTCAATCTTGGGTCACTGTCATCATCTATCTTTTCTGCCCTTAAACTGCTGAAAGCTGATGACTGGCTTTACCACAAATTCATGGGATCTATATTCAGCTTGGCCGTACTGCTGCATGACAGTGTTTTTATCCAGTTCTGGTGGTCTCTATCACACTTTCCACAGCAGCTATTCTACAGCAAATACAATCTATGTAATTGAATTTCCTTTGTCATCTTGGACAAGTCACTTTCTGTCCCTGGGCCTCAGTCTCCTCAAAATATAAATGGAGTTGGTTGGACTGGAGGTGATTTGAAGATTTCCTTCTAGTGGCAATATTCTGTTCTTTTATTCTAAGGCTCCTTCCGGTTCTGATACTCCGTATTTCAAAATTTTGAGAAATATTAGATTTAGATGAATGCCTGTAACTTTATGGAGCTTGTTACCCCCAAGAGATGGCATGGACTGAGGAGACAGACTTCAGATGGGTTTGATATATCCATGGATGACAAATCCATAAGTGGTTATAGCAGCTATTCCAAACATCTTCCAAATGCATTCCAACACGGCCTCCTCTGCTAGCAGATGACTTCACCTCCTATTTTATGGAGAAAATTGAGATCACTTATCGTGTGAATAGTATAATAAATGGAAGGGACTATAGAGGCTGTCTAGTCTTACACATACCTAAACAGCATTCTTGGAAAATGAGGACCCCGTCTGTGCTTGAAGACCTCCAGCAATGATTCTTGCCCACGGATGTACGAGGACTGGGTCCTGGAATCAGTTCTAGTGCTAACCCTGTAGTCTGATACTAACCTTTGTGGGAATGGGTAGTTTGTAGTAATCAAGCCTGACACAGGTAAATTCAATTCAGTTCGATTCAACAAATGCTTATTAAGCACTTACTCAATACTGTGCCAGACCCTGGGGACACAAAGAAAACGAAAGGATAGGATTATCACTACCCTCATAAGGCCTACACTCTGATCTATCCCATCACTCTGCTGGGATCTACCTGATTGGCACAACCCTGCGTCCTTAGCAATCCCTACCTGTGCAAACAGAACACTAGAGGAGAAGCCACCATTCTGGGTGTGAGCAATTTGTGAAGAAGTGTGGCTGCTACACATTCTTCACATTTGTCTTTCACATTTTTTTAATCTTCCTCCGGTGCTCATCTCAAGTGTTGCTTTCTCCATGTGTCTTTCCTGGATCTACCTCTCTCTCTCTCTCTGTCTCTCTCTCTCTGTCTCTCTGTCTCTCTCCATCTCCATCTGTCTGTCTGTCTGCCTCTCCTTTGATCCAGCTCAAAAGGTTTATCCCATTTTAAATGTTCCTGAAACACCCTTTCTGATCCCACCTTTGCCCCAGTCTCTCCTTTTCTTTTAAACTTCTCTCTGACCTTATCACACCCTTTGCTATAGAATATAAATTCCTTGAAGACAGGACTGCTTCTCTTAGTCATCATTCCAGTGCCAAAATAATGCCTTACAAATAGTAGGTGCTTTATAAACATTTGTTTAATAGAACTCCCGTGTGACCTTGGACAAGTTTTTTTCTGTATTTGGGCCTCAGTTTCTTCAACGTGTAAAATCAGTGGGTTGGACTGGAGATGATCTGAAAGATTCCTTCCATTCTATATTCTGTGATTCCAATGCCCACGACAGCTCTGATATTCTGTATTTCATGAATCTGAGAAATATTTCGATGACTGCCAGTAACATTATGGAACCTGTTACCCTCAAGGGATGGACTATATCAAGAAGATAAATTCAAAATGGTTTTGATACAGCCATGGGTGACCAATCCACAAGTGGTATTCAGGAATGTTAAAGGTCATGTTCCTATCTCTCCAATTTGATGGCATGGAGGGCAACCACATTCTCCTGAAAATTATCCAGAATCCCAGGTTAGATAGACACATTGTACCATATAGAACCACAGAGTATCAGTTATGGAAAGTGCCTTTGCAGGCCAGGTCTGACTCAGTTCAGTATTGAAACAAAACAAAACACTCACACAATATTTGACAAAATGAGATTTACTTAGCCATGGGGGATGGGAGAGAAGGGCATTTAATAAGAATATTCAGGGAGGACATTGAGTCGATTTGGCTGAACTCAGCTCCCCTGACTCTGTGCTGCCCACAGAGGGCCAAACCATCAGGGGCCAGCTGGAGCTCCTTTTTGTACTCTGGCAATCAGGAAGTCATTCCAACAGCCTGAGCCTAATCCTCTGAGGCAATTAAATCTCAGGGCAGTTTCAAAACATTTTAAGGAAAAACTAGAATAACCTGCATGGGACAGGGCCTTGAGGTTATTGCTCCAATCACAATCCTTTGGTCCATAGACATTCTATACAGAAACTGACAGCCAGAAATGGGAAGTGATTTCCTGATGTTTTTAAAGTAAAGATTAGGGCCTATGTCTCCCAACTCCTAGGTTAGTTTCCTTTCCTTTACATCATTCTGGCTTTTATATTTAGGACTGAGAAATGTATTTCTAGCTTCCATAATCTAATAGCCAGTTTTTTTTTTTGTTTATTCACTACCACCTAAAAATCTTGTAGAAATTCCAGGATTTCATTTTCTTAATGAGATATATATGATGTATGATATATATCATATAAATCAATATAAATACCAAATTGGTTTGAATATAGGCACACCCTTAAAATGAGGCCTTTTTTGGAAAGGGAAAAACCAAAATCTCTCTCTGTCTCCATCCTCTCTCTGTCTCTTTTTCTTTCACTGTCTCTGTCTCTGTCTCTCCCCGACCCCTGCCGACTTTCTCTATTTACACATACATATACACATATACAAATGAATATACATGTATACATACACAATGCAATACATATATGTATGCATACATACATGCATGCATACAATCATAAGCACACACACATATGAAACATAACACTGATTATAAGCTATAATCAGTCTGGATACAAAATCGGATATTGGAGCAAAGTGTAGCCTATATTCACACCAATATAATATTTTTATTCATAATATAGATAAAATGATTAATTCCAATCCTTGAAATAAATGTAATAATAAACCAATCAAAATACATTTATTAAGCACCTATAATGAGCCAGGCACTGTGCAGAAATGGCTGGCTAGCATTGGGAACAAATCCCTACCACCAAACATATTTAGGGTATATGTTTGGTGGGTTTTTTTTTTTCCTTTCTGTTCATGGGATGTTAAAACTGAAAGACACCATAGAGATCCCCTAACTCAGTCCTGTTTGATAGATGAGCAAACTGTGGCCCAGATTGGAGATGAGTTGGGACTTGAACTCACTCTCAGACTCATAGAAGACTCATATTAGAACTGAAAGGAAACTTAGAGACATTTCTAGTCCAATCTCCTCATTTTGGAAATGAGGAAATATAGGTGAAATGATTTGTCCAAGGCCATAATGCTGGTAAATGTCAGAGCTGGGGCCTGAAACCAGGTCTCTTGGTCTTTGGTTGGGTGTTGTTCAAGCCTCCATGTTCTAACCTAGCCCATGGGAAGTAGCAAAGCATCACTGGAAGGGAGAAATGGAGGAGATCAAGCAAAGAATTTAAGTGATTCTTCCTTCATGATCTGACAAAGGTCCCCCAACACAGCTATAAGGATGGCATGCTTTGGCCATAAAACAATCTGCCACTTTCTTGAATCGAAACAGGGATAAATCACATTGATAAAAGGCTTCTTTCCAAGCCAGCCTGGGAGCACATTGTGTTCCTGAAGGCTGCATCAGTCTCTGGGGAGGGCAGAGATGGAGCTGCTCTGCCCTTTGGCACCATCTCAATTTCATTGTTTAACTGCCAGGAAAAGCACTTCGTTTCAGGACATATAACTCCAAATTCAAAATAATTGTAATTAACTCCAATTTATTTTGAATGTTATTGTTTATGAACTGCTTTCCTCAAAAGCACCCTGTAAGTTTAGTAGTGCAGGTAACATCCTGAAGAAAGTGAGACGATTTGCCCATGGTCACCTGTGGAGGAAGGCATTGAGCCTAGGGCTACTGGTAACAGTCAAATGCCCTCTCTGATTTATCTTCCCTATAGTTGGAAAAGCGATATTCCTAAACATTTTATTTGCCCTCAATAAACATCAGTGACTCCCTATTGCCACTGGCATCAAATATAAACTCCTCTGTCAGAAGTTCTTCCCAACCTGGCTCCAACTCACATTTCTAGACTTACTATATATTAATCCCTTTGGACATTCTTAAATCCAGTCTAACAGGCTTTCTTGTGATTTCTCACACATGGTCCTCCTTCCCTATTCTCTCTCAGTGCCTTCACAAAGGTTTCCCCCCATGCCTGGAATACTGTCCCTCTTCACATCCACCTCTTACAATCCCTAGTTATTTTTTTAAGAAAAAAAATACTTTCCCCCATTTTCCTTCAAAGCTCAGCTCAAATGCTATCTCCAACATGAGGCCTTTTCTGATCTCACCGACTGCTAGTGCCTCCCTTCCTCTCCAAATTGTCATGTATTTACTTTGCACATCCTTCTTTTTGGATATATACTTTGATGTTTTGATGTTGTCTGCCATTATAGAATATAAGCACACTGAGGGCAGGGACTATTTCCTACATGTTTTCTTATTTCCCAGTCCTCGTCCCCTAGAAGGTTCTTAAAAGCTTGTCCATTTGACTGACCCTCACTCAATGAGATGTAGTGGAAGGATGACTGAGTTTAAATGAAAAAATCTAGGCTCAAAGGTGACTGATCTTTTGTGTGATTGAGGACAAGATCCTTTGTCTCTGAGCCTCAGTTTTCTCATCTGTTACATGGGGATCACAATAATTGTGATATCGACCACATGAGGCAAGTGCTTTGTAAGCCTTAAAACACTGTAGAAGTGGAAACTCATTATAATAAGCTGCCTCTCCATGTGCAGAAACCGTGGAAAAACAGTAATTCTATTCAGGCCATGAGAAACTTCTTCGAAGAAGCATCTCCACTCTTCCTTCTGGCCACAGCATGTGGACAAAAGAAATTTTGGTCTGGTCTGGTAAATTATCATGTGACTACCCTGCCTCTTTCCAGATGTGGTTTGGGCACCTTCTGGATACCTGCCCAGATGTCCAGATAGTGAGAGAACCAAAATTTGGATGTTAATTTCTTCAGCTATCTCATTTCTCATTCCACAGTGATGCCTTGCTAGTTATCTGGATGTTTAACAGTTTAGTCCTAGTTTTGTATTAAACTTGAGACTTTCTTGATTGATCTAAGCATTTAGGAGGGGCCAGAGGGACTTAGGAATACTAGAAATATACTCTCTTCACCATGGTAGCTGCTACATTCTAGCTGAGTACTTTGGCATGTAAAGAAAGTCACATCAAACAAAGGAAGACTCTTTGTGATCCAATCTGGGGTTTTCTTGGCAAAGATACTAGTTTGCCATTTCCTTATTTTACAGTTGAGGAAACTGAGGCCAACAGGGTTAAGTGATTTGCCCAGGGTCACATAGCCCGTAAGTGTCTGAGGCCAGATTTGAACTCAGGAAAATGAGTTTTTTTGAATCAAGGCCTGGTGCTCTATCCACTGTGCCACCTGGCTGCCCTAAGGAATAATATACATTTTAAATAATGCTACTAGGTTCCCCCATTCTTGCTTTTTGTTAAGAAGACTAACCCACCCAGACATTGTAATCTGTAATTGAGTATACTATTTAAATTAGTTTTTAGGATGCACAGTGGTTCAAAAACAGTTCTTTTTCATCAAGCAGCATCAGAGCATGACTGGCTTTGGACAGAGTTGGTTCCAAGGACTGACAAGCTATTTTCAAAGACAACTTGCTGCCTGTCAACATTAGTTCTTTTTCCTCCCACTCTCATCAGTCATGGTCATGATCTAAGAGCCTTTCCTAAGTGCCTTCTTATGTGATATTTCCCCCCTTAGTCCTGTGTAGAGTCATTTAGACAGAGACTATTTTTTTCTCTTTGGTGATGATTTGATATTCATTTGGACACATATTTTATTTACTTTTGCATTGTTAATTATTCATTGCACAAGGTTTCACATTTATCGGGTAGATAACCAATCAATATTTGTTAGATTTGTAGACATTAAAATTGGAAGAAATTTTCATTGGTGTTGTCCATGCCCAACTCTATGTTACCCCATGGACAAAGTCCATGGGGTTTTCTTGGAAAACATACTAGTGTGGTTTGCTATTTCCTTCTCCAGTGTGTCCTCATTTTTACCGATGAGGAACTGAGGCAAACAGTGGTTAAGTGACTTGCCCAGGGTCACACAACTAGTAAGAGCCTGAGGTTGAATTTGAATTCAGATCTTCTTGATTCTAGGCCCTGTGATCTACCCCTTGCACCTCCACCTTAGTGATGACTTAATTCAACTTTTTAATTTTATGGAAGTGGAATCTGAGAACAAATAAAGGCCCAAGGTCACACAGTCAGTTAGCGATGGACCTAGAACTAGAATTAGGTCCTCTGATTCTCAGTCCAGAATTATTTCTTGCCCTTCAATGTTTTCAATAACAAACATTTATTAAACACCAAAAAAACTGCTCCTCTAATGCCTCATTGTAGCTTAAAAGTAACCTAGGGTTTTTGAAGGCTTTGCCAGCCAAGTGAAAACTTGCTTATGTTCTGCCAAGCTAGGAAGGCTTTGTCTATGCTTCTGGCAACAGACTTAGTGAGCTGTCTGCAATCCAGGGTGGTTCCATATGAAGATACTCAAGCACAGAAGGCTGGTCACTAGGTGAAGATTTCCTTGGCAAGAATGAAACTTGCAAAAATACATTAAAAAAATACAAAATGGACTTCAGTCATATAGACCCTTCCACTTCTTCAGAGTTGGTTGCAGAGCGACAGAACAAAGAAGCAGAGGTTGCTAAGAATTACATAGTTTTATGCCACATAGAAACATTAATTTAATTGCTGTTACTCTAAATGTGAGAGCATTGTCAAAATAACTAGTGAACTGACATACTGCTGGAGGAAATGAACCACATCCATCTTTATATTCTCCATACAAATGGCATCAGAAGAAATAAAGAAGCATAAGCTAAAAAGAAGGAGAAACTCACAGGCTCTTCTTAGAGAAGTGAATAAAGAAATTGACAGTTTAGAAATTGACAGTGTTGATTTCATTCTCTGACCAAAGGCAACAAGAAATATAATTTAATGGAACCATTTGTCATTTCACCTTGCAGCACCTATGATAAAAGTCAACAAAATGTCTACCATGAAGTTAGTTGCAGCATAAGCACCAACATTTGTTGTAAGGGATGAAAAAAAGGGAAATTCTATGAACTTGATAATGTACTATAAACTCTCATATTTGATGACTTTGGTGGAAAGTGATAGAGGAAAATGGAAAAAAAAATATATGCTGAACAATACAGCTCAGGGTTAGGAAATGAAAGAGACCAAAGACTTGTAGACTGCTTGCAGTCATAGAATCACAGAATTTTATAGATGAGAGAGACCTCTGGAGCCTTCTAGTACATTGTTTGACACTATCGATCACATTCTCTTCCTGCTTATACTTTCCTTTTTTGAGTTTTAATGATACTCTTCCGGCTCCTTTAGGACCTGTATGATCACTTATCAGTTTCCTTTTCTAGTTCTTCATCTATGTCATGCATTTGTGGGTCACCCAAGGCTCTACTCTGAATCCTCTTCTTTTTTCTCTCTATACTGTCTTACTTGGTGATATCATCAGTCTTCATGAGTTCAGTCTCTATGGAGATGATTCTCAAATCTATCCAGTCCTAGTCTCTCTTTTTTAAATAGTATTTTATGTTTTCCAATTACATGTAAAGATAAATTTTTACATTCTTTTTAAAAAAAATTTGAGTTCCAAATTTTCTCCCTCCCTCTCTCACCTCCCCCTTCCCTAAGATGGTAAGCAATTTGATATAGGTTATGTATGTGCAATCATGCAAAACATATTTCTATGTTAGTCATCTTTTGAAAGAAGAAACAGGCCAAGAGAAAAAAAAAACATAAAAAATAAAAAAAGTGAAAATAGTATGCTTTGATCTGCATTCAGACTCCATCAGTTCTTTCTCTGTAGGTGGATAGCATTTTTTCATCACGAGTCCTTTGGAATTGTCTTAGATCATTGTATTGCTAAGAATAGCTAAGTCATTCATAGTTGATCGCTGTACAATATTGCTGTTACTGTGTACAATGTTCTCTTGGTTCTGCTCACTTCACTTTGCATCAGTTCATGGAAGTCTTTCTGTGTTTTTCTGAAATCTGCCTGCTCACCATTTCTTATGGAACAATAGTATTCCATTACATTTATATACTGTAACATGTTCAGCCATTCCCCAACTGTTCGGTATCCCCTCAATATCCAATTCTTTTTTACCATAAAAATAGCTGCTATAAATATTTTTGTACAAATAGGTCCTTTTCCCTCTTTTTTGATCTCTTTGGGATTCAGACCTAGCCTCTTTCTTGAAATCCAGTTCTACATTGCCAACTACTTTTTGGACATCTTGAACTGGATGTCTTATAGGCATCTTAAATTCATTATGTTCAAAACTGAACTCATCTTTACCCCCAAATGCTCCTTCTTCCTAATTTCCTGTTGACTAAGGCCACTGCAACCCTCTCATTCACATTCATTTGCAACTGTTGTATCATCCTTGACTCCTCACTCTCATTCACCCCACACATCTAACCTGTGGCTAAATCTACCTTTATGGCATCTCTTAAATATGTATTCCTTTCTCTATACTCAAACAGTGAACACCCTGATTCAGGCCCTTATCACTTTTCTCCTGGATTCTTGCAATAGTTTTCTCATTGATCTCCTTGTCTCAAAGCTCTCCTCACTCCACTCTACCCTTCACTCACCTACCAAAATAATCTTTTTGAAATATAGGTCCATCTTCTCCTTACTCACTACTCAATAAACTTCAATGGATCCCTATTATCTGAGGCATCAAATATAAAGTCCTCTGCTTGGCATTCAAACTTCTTCCTAGCTTGGCTCTTCCCTACCTTTCCAGTCTTCTTACACTCTGTGATCCCTCAGCACTGGACTATATTTACTCCTCGATAAACAACACTCCATCCTTTTCACTGATTGTCTTCCATGACTGTAATGCTTTTCTTTCTCAATTCTTTCTCTTAGTATCACTGGCTTCCTTCAAGTCTTAGCTTAAAAGCCTCTTCTGCAGGAAGCCTTTTCTAGTTCCCCTAGCTTCTAGCATCTCTAGTTCTCCTATGAGATAACCTTCTGGCTTTTCTGTCTATATTTTATGTACTTAGGTGTTTACATATTTTCTTTCCCATTTGAATATAAGCTCCTTGAGGGAAGGGACTGTTTTTATCTTTTTTTGTATTCCCAATGCTTAGCATAATATGTATATGCCATGTGTCTAGGCCCGAATCTCTTTATAAATTGGGGCCATTGTTCTAGTTGAGTCAATAAGAGAACAATGCATCGGAATGCAATCAGAAGAATAGATGAATTAGACTGGCACATAATAAGTGCCTAACAAATACATTTTTGAATGAATTACTGACAAAATCTCTAACATAACATATTCAACCAGTAATTATCTTGCCCCTTCTTGAAGACCTCCAGGGAGGGTCAACTAAAGCACTTTCTGAGGAAGGCCATTTCAAATTTCTGCAGCATTAATAGGTAGATTTTCCTGAACTCAAGCCTAAATTTGCCTTTTTGCATCTTCTACCCATTGCCCTTGGTCCGTCCTCAGAGCCCAAATAGAACTTTAAGATTATTAACAATAATGGTATTTATAAGGTTTGCATTTTAAGGTTTGCAAAGCACTTTACAAATATTGTCTCATTTTTATCCTCGTGGAAACACTGAGAGGTAGGTGATAATAAATCTATTTCCTCTTCCACATGACAGCTTTTCAAATATTTAAAGACGGTTATGATGACCTCCCAGAATCTTCTTTTCTCCAAGCTCAATATCCTCAGCTTCTTCAACCATTCCTCATTTGTCATGGACTCCAGGTGCTTCGTCGTCCTAGCTGCCCTCCTCCAGGCACCCTTCAGATTATCAATGTCCTTTTTAAATTGTTGTGCCCGACAGGGAACACAATACTCCAGCTATGACCTGACAAGGGCAGAATACTGTGCAACTGTCACCTACCTATTCCTAGAAACCATGGCCACCTTGATGCAGACCAAAATCCCACTGGTTTTTTGGACTGCCACCTCATAGTCTACTAAACCTCTTCATCTATTTTCTAGAACAACTGTTATCTATCTCCACTTGTGTATCAAAAATACCTTCTTTAGAAAGAAAATGGAAGCCATAAAACATGTAATGAACAAGACCACTAAAAATGAAATTGTATCTTGAACTTTTTAGTCTTTTGTTTCACATAACCTTTATACACCAACATAATCCTTCTTATTACTTCTTTCCTGAAAGCTATCCCTTAAAACAAAGAATAATAAAAGAAGAAAAAAATCAGTAAAACTAATCAGACATCAAACAAGCATGGCATTATATGTAATGTTCTGTACTCATCATTCCACACCTCTGCAAAGAAGGGGGGAAGGCACACACTTATGTCTTTTCTTTGGGGCCAAGGTCAGTCATAACTTTCACAATTCATCTTCATTATTTCTTTCTTGATAGCTTCCCTTCCTCCTAGGTCTGACTTCCTCAGAAGAATTTTAGCCATGGGATCCAATTTCTCCTTTTCTCAGCCATTTGAAATTTTCTCTCTCTAAATCTAGGGCTGCATGTCAGACTATGTACTTGAGTTAAATTTTTAGGGGTTTGACACTCACCAAGTGTTAATGGAATTTTAGAGTTTGGAGGGAGCTTAGTGGCTATCTAGTTCAGTGGCCTCCAAACTCTTTTTCTTAATCATGTACCCCATCAGTAAAAATTTTGAGCAAACACCCCAATATCTGTATATTTATTCATAACAACAACAGCTAACATTTATATAGTGCTTTAAGTTTCACAAAATGTTTTCATATCTTATTTCAATTAAACCTCACAACAACCCTGGGCTATTGTTTTTCCTATTTTATATTTGGAGAAACCATGGCTGAGGGAGGTTAAGTAACCTGTCTGGGTCCATGCAGCAAGTAAGTGTCTGAGATAGGATTTGAGTTTAGGACTTCCTGACACCAGCGTCAACACTCTATGAACTTTATACCCATCCCGCAAAATTGTCTGACCATGACACTCCCCTGCTCTAATGCTCTGCGGAGGGGCAGGGGAAAGAGCAATGGAAAGGCCCCCCCACCAAGGTGTTCCACCATACCCACCAATACTTGGTCCATCTTTATGAGGAAGAGGCAGAGTTGGGGTTGGGATATAGCTCTTCTGATTTGAAATCCGATACTCTTTCCAGTGCACAGATTCTATATATGGAGGTAGAGGGTGGGGAAGGAATACCAGTAACAGTAATGCTGGGAGTGTGAGACAAGAGAAGGGGAGAAGTCTAAGAAAAGTATTAGGAAAAATTTAGAGATATAAAGTTTACTTTCACCTTCAGGGGTCTGGAAATTCTCCATGGAGGAAGTAAAAAGTATTATTGCTAATGTAATAACTAGAATTTATATAGTACTTTAACGTTTGCAGAGCAAAATGTTATCTCATTTGACCTTGTTTAGTAGACTGCCAGCTCAGTATGAAATGAGCGCTCCTAAGCAAATGCAATCTTAGGCTGCATGGTAGAAGTGTGTTGCCCAAGGCAAGGAAGGTTATAGTTATCATCTCCTATGCCCTGGTGGTGACTGGAACACATGTGAAATATTGCATTCACTTCTAGACCCCTTGTTTTAGTAAGAACATTGATAAACCATCAACCTTGGCACAGAAAGACCAATCGAAGACACTGGGGAGGTTTAGAAAAGAAAATATGAGAGGATGTGATCACTTTTTTCAAAAGAAGGGTTATCATATGGAAGGGGAATTAGACTTATTTTACTTGACAGAAGAGGGAAGAATCAGGAGTTATATAGAGGGACTTGGGGTGAACATAAGAAAAAAGCCTCCTAATAATTAGAGATGTAAAAAATAAAAATGGCTTGTCTTTGGATGTAGTGACGTTTCTGTCAGTGAAGGTCTCCAACTGAGGCTGGAAAACAATTTATCATGAGTGGGGAACCCTGCAGCCTCAAGGCTACATGTGGTGCTCTAGGTCCTCAAGTGTGGCCTTTGATTGAAAATCCAAACTTCAAAGTTTCAGTTAAAGGGCTGCACTTGAGCACCTAGAGGGCCACATGTGGCTTTGAGGTCAAAGATTCCCCACCCCTGATTCTAGCCCAGGGCTTCTTAAACTTTTTCCAGTCTAACCCCTTTTGGCGTTTTGGTAGTGACATTGTGTGGCCTGAGGGCATGTGCAGTGCAAAGTGCTCCCGCTTTGTGTTCAAAACCAAGGCTGCAGTGAAGTTGCATCATGCAACATGGGCAAGCACTGCTAGGAACACCTTGGATTCATTACGTGTTTGATTTTTGAATTAATTTTTGGTCATTGTATGCTCAGAAACCTTTTATTATTGCCAAATTTTTCGTGACCCCATATGGTTTAAGAAGTGTTGATCTAGCCCAACTCTTTATCTATCTATCTATCTATCTATCTATCTATCTATCTATCTATCTATCTATCTATCTATCTAGTCTACCTGTCTATCTGTCTGCCTATCATGTCTGTCTATTTCTTCATCCACATCTATCATGTCTGCCTGTCCATCTATGTATCCATCCATCCATATTTTTATTTATTCGTCTATCTATCTATTTATTTATTCATGCATTCATTTGTTTATTTTAAAGACTAGGCCATACCCATCTTACCCAGGCTGTAAATACAGGGGCTCTGAGCTCACCCCTCCTTAAGCAACCTGGTGGCTTCCTATTCCTAACAACTTGCCAGACTGAAGCTGTCCTTAATGAGAATGCCTGATCTTCAGAGCCCCTCTGCAGGTCAAATGCCTGGGCTCAAGAGACCCACTGACCTTGGTTTCCCTGGTAGCTGGGATTATGGACAGGTACCACCAACCCCAACCTAGTCCCTTCATTCTTCAGATGTTTTTCCAAGGTCCCAGAGAGTGTAGATGTTTAGACATAGTTAATGATAGTAACAGCTAGCATTTATGTAATACTTTAAAATTTGCAAATTGCTTTACAAATATTATCTCATTTAATCTTCAAAATATCCCTAGGCAGTAGGTGCTCTATTAAGAACCTTCTTTGTGTAGGCTTCTATGAAGTGCTTTGTAAAAAATCAAGGGTTAGGGAAACATGAACTGTGGCTACTTAAATACATCAAAAGAACTCTCTATACATCCCAGGGATGAGGAACCTGTGGCCTAGAGGCTACATGTGGCCCTCTAGGTCCTTGGGAGAAGTCTTTTGACTGAATCCAATTATTATGGAACAAATCCTTTTATTAATGGGAATTTGTTCTGTGAAGTTTGGATTCAGTCAAAGGGTTGCACTTGAGGACCTAGAGGGCCACATGTGGCCTCAAGGCCGCAGGTTCCCCACCCCACCCACCCACCTCCCTGCATGGAATAGATTGCCATTTCTCCACACCTTAAGAAATGCACTTTTGGTGTTGTCATGATGTAATGACAAAAACCAAAACAAACACTCAAAAAAAACCCCACATCTTGATGACTAAAGCTCAGGTGATGGAGCACTGTGATCCATAGTTTCATTGCATCTGGAGAGAAGTTAACAAGTAACTTTCATAAAAGGACTTTCACAGAAGAATACAGCATGCTCTTTCTTTACTGAATCGATGAAACTTTTATCATCAGATTTTGTTACACAAAATGCGGAAGAGATGGAGTTTCTTTGCACACAATGGAAGATGCCTTTCGTCAGGCTGGTGAAACCAGGGAATTTTCTGAAAAAAAAATTCTATCCTATCCTATCGTTAATTCATTGGAAGGCAGACTCTGAAACCAGATTCAACGGTTTAAAGTTGACTCACTGTAACCAACGTTGAAGTCACTTTGGGGTCAGTCTTCATGATGGAACATGAGATGTTGGGTATCATCTGAATAAGTTCTGTTCTGGGCTGGCCTTACCAAGCAGTTACATTGATGTCTCAGACAATGCTGAAGTGTAGAGACTGTGTAGTCAGCTTTGGGTGGGAATGCTGGGAGATTCTATAGTGCACCTGCTATTAGTAACGTAGACAGTTTGACCTGAAAATGCAAATTTCAGGTTAGAGTCTGCTCATTTCTTACCAATTACATGGCAAGAAAGATCCTCACAGGATATATTGTTACATAATTTGTTTTTAGTAAATAAACTTAGAATGACCTCTGCTATAAATCAAGTCTTTAAGATGAGTGGTTGCTGGACCACACACACATTAACATGTTGTCTCAGAATGACCTTTGGTGATTTTTTCCTCCATAATACTTCAGCATGGAGACAATTTTAAGGAGAAGTGTGGAGAGAGTTTTAAAGGGAAATAATTAATTTTTTCCTTTTTCATGTATAGTCATGGTTGGCCATGACTATGGAGGATCTACAAGAAAATATGGGGCAGTTAGGTGGCACAGTGGATAGAGTACCGGGCCTGGAGTCAGGGAGACTAATTCTCCTGAGTTCAGATCTGGTCTCAGACGCTTATTAGTTTTGTGACCCCGGGCAAGTCACTTAACTCAGTTTCCTTATCTATAAAATGAGCTGGAGAAGGAAATGGCAAATCCTTCCAGCATCTTTGCCAAGAAAACTCCAAACGGGATCACGAAGAGTCAGACACGACTGAAAACAGCTGAACAACAAAAATCTTTCCTCTACATACCTACCAGTGATTTTTCTTAAAGTATAGATCTGATCATGTCATCCCCCTGCTCAATCAACTCTAGTTGTTTCCGTTGCTTCTAGAATCAAATATAAAGCCCCCTTTTCACATTTAAATGTCTTCAAAAACTGACTTCTTCCTATCTGTCTCCTTGCACTCTAACCATCTATCATACTGGCCTATTTCTCCCCCCCCCCCCCCCCCCCCGCCCCATTCTATTTCCTTGTTGTTTCACTGTCTTTCACACTTGGCATGCCTTCCCTTCTCACCTCTGGTTCTTGGAATGCCTGGTTCCCTTCAAGGCTCAGCTCTGGGGCCCCTTTCTACATAAAGTCTTTTCTGATTCCCCCAATGATTAGTGCTCTCCCTTCCAAAACTACCTTCTATTCATCTTGTAAATATTATATATTATATTTATATATGTTCATGTTGTCTTTCCCCTCAGAATGTAATCTTCTTGAGGGCAGGGGATTTTTTTTTTTGCCTTTTTTGGTATCTCTGGCACATAACATAGTACCCAGCTCATAGTGAATTTAATAAATGCCTATTCATTGAAGAAGGAAAAATAGATTTATAGAATACTAAAGTTTCCTTAAATGTAGGCCACTGTTCAATTCAATTTAATTCAGCGAACATTTACTAAGCACCACTATTTGTGAAGTACTGTGTTCTGTACTGGGTACCCAGTGATGGAACATTATGCAGCCTCTGCCCTCAAATAGCTTGTAGTCTAATAGGATAAGGCAAGAATCAGTAAGCTATAAGGTAGAATGGAAGAATGATAACAAAAAATAGGCAAAACTCAAGCTCTTTAAGAAATTTTGATAGAGGAAGGAGGATCACTCAGCTGTCAAGAGCTGGGTGTGATCAGAGAAGCCTTCATGGAGGAGGTTGTCTTAGAAAAAGAGAAGTATTTCAATTGGTAGAGGAGAGTAGGTAATGCATTTTAGGTGCTTGCAGGCATTTTAGGGTGGGGGGAGGACAAGGCCATAACTGGGAACTGTTTGGCTGGGACATTGAGTGACTGAGGAGAAGTGAATCTGAAAAACCCTGTTCTTACGCAGTTGTTCAGGGTCTGGAAGACTGGCCTAAGGAGTTTGCATTTTATCTTAAAAAGAAACCAGATTTTCCTATTAGAAGCTTGAGGGAATAGTTAGAAATAAATGATATGGGTAAGAAAAGCTAACACGAGGATGAAGAAATATGCAGACTTCATGAGTAATATTACAAGGAGATGCAAGTGGAACAGCCCCAGGAGTCACAATGACCTTATCACGGATTGACTGAATTCTTCTCACTCCATAGCCTTCTGTCTTGGGGAATTGGAGACTTCCTCAGGTCAAGGACACAGCGATTCAGCCGCTCAACAGAACACAGTGGCTTGGGTGACTAGAGAGATTGCTGGTACCTGCTTCTCTGAGAAGTCAGTGACCATGTCAACCTTCTAGGCTGAGCGGCAAGACTTCAGACAACTTCCCCAGAAAGATCAGGCTTTCAGAATGCTGTTCCCTTTAAAGTGAAGCAGTACACATTGTTCCTGACATCTGAGAGGGACCAGAAAAAAATCTTGATCGAGGTGGCTCATTGGCACATTAATAGGGACTCTGGTTTTGGAGAAATGCTTCCAGAATGCTAGCTGTGAGCCTCATTTTTCCTCACCTCTGCAATGAGGGGATTAAGCTAAGTCACTTCTTACGATTGTCTGTGTTCTGTGATTCCAAAGCTCATGCCAGATCTAGAATTTTATTCCTCTATGATTTTTGTATAAAGCCATGAAAATGTTATGTGCAGTTTCTTTTTAAAGCATAGATATTAAATTTACTAACATAATCTCTCTGTGGCACCTTCTGAACTTTCTGTTTTTCACATATTTTATGTTATATTGATGCTCCTCCACTTTTTTTTTTGCATTTCTATCACTTTTTAAGATTTAATTTTATTTTTTCCAAATAATAAAGATCTACTTTCTCTTCCTCCCACCTTCCTCTCTAAAAACACCACTCTATTATTCTAATAGTCAACAAAACTAAAAAAAAAATAACAAACTACCACTCTATTATTCTAATGGAACTTGCAGCTGTGCTACTATATACTTCTCTGATGTTCTATGGTCTTTTGATTTAAATCCTCTTTCAGCTTTAATAGTCTATGTCCTATGATCTAAGGCTCCTCCCAGCTCTGATAGTCTATGTCCTATGGTCTAAAGCCTCTCCAGTTCTGACATTCCACTTTCTTTGATCCTAATGTAGGTTTCTCCCAGCTCTGACATTCTATGTCTTATGTTATAAGGCTCCTCCAGCTCTGACACTCTGTGTTCTAGGATTCTAATGCTCCTTCTTCTACGATTCCACGATCCCACTTCAGTAACCTTGGAGTTAGATGCCTTCCACCTCTTCCCTGACAAACATGATATTGCTTGTCTTAAGCCCATGGGCCATGGGATCTTGGTTTCATGCCAAATTCTTTTCCATTTCTGTCACTATTTATGTTGTGGCTTTTGCAGGCATTCCATTGGTGGCATTGGGAGGTTGGCGTGGGTCCTGGCGTTAGCCTAAAATGAAGCCCCACTGGCCAACTTCATGTGGTTGAACATTGTTGGGTCTGTTCAGGTTTTGTGGCTCCTCTTTTCCCTCTAGCCCAGTGATCTCCAAACAAACAACTGTCAACCCCTTCTGTGCAAGGAAATCCATTGGATCTGGTTATTCCTCCTCTAAACTAGAGACATTGAGCTAAGTTAGCCATGTTCTCTGCCCTGGTAATGAGGAGTAATTCATATTCAGGGTAATGCATTCAGTTCAGGGTGCAACATTTCAGGGAGGACATTACAAAACTGAACTATACCCAGGGAGTGATGACCTGGGTGGTGAGAATACCAAAGAATATGCCATGTGAGAATTGATGGAGGGAACTGGCAATGTTTGTTGTAAGAGAAGGCTTAAGGGGACATGTTAGCTGTCATGAAGTAATTGTAGAACTGCCCTGTGAAAGAGGGACTAGATTTATTCTTCTTTGTCTCAGAGGGCAGAGGTAGGAACAATGGGTAGAAGGTAGAGAGAGATAGAGTTTGGCTGAATATAAAGAAAAACGTCTTACTTTTAAATTTTATTTTATTTTTTGAGGGGGGAAGGCAGGGCAATTGGGGTTAAGTGCCTTGCCCAAGGTCACACAGCTAGTAAGTGTGTCTGAGGCCAGATTTGAACTAGTGCAGGTCACGCAGCTAGTAAGTGTGTCTGAGGCCAGATTTGAACTCAGGTCCTCCTGACTCCAGGGTCAGTGCTCTACTCACTGCACCACCTAGTTGCCCCTGAAAAACTTCTTAATATGAGAATAATCCAAAAGGCTGATGCTGCAGTAAGGAGTGGCAGGGAGAGGAGGGGTATTCCTCCCTGGGAGCTATCTAATGACCTTCACACCATTGTGTCTAGGAGTTCAGTGGGAGGTTAGAAGGTCAGACAGACAGACAGCAGAGACTCCCAAGATAATAAAAACCATTATGAACTTTATTTAAAAGAATTTATCAACATGAGGTCATTTGAGGATATTGGGGGTGCTGGGGGAGGTGGGAAGAGAATGATGCCACTGCTGACCAAGCGCCCCCTTGATGTTAAAGTGCTATGTTTGGGGGAATCAGGCTAGGTGAGAGCAAATGACCAGGGGCTAAGCACTCACATTTGCCTTGTACAGTTTATTGTTGGCTCCCAGTTGGTCATGGGGAGAGTCAGAGATTTGTTCATCCAGAGACCATGTCACTGCCAATGTTACGACACACTTCAATCAATTGCATTGAATATGAAAATGAATTCAACAAGCAGGCAGAAAGTTATGGTGGATACTCAAGTAATGGGTGATCATCATAGGGTGACATAGGGTTACATCTTGCCCATAATAGCTCCCTTAAAAAGAGCAAGCTTCTCATGAATGAAGGCTTTCAAACAAAAGCTGGAAGACTATTTGTTTGATTCTGGTCCTGGATTCAGGAAGACTTGAGTTCAAATCCAAACTCAGACACTTACTACCCCTGTGACCCTGGGTGAGTCACTTACCCAGTATGCTTCAGTTTCCTTGTATGCCTCAGTTTCCATATATATGTATATATAAAATATACGGTAGTTATATGTATTATATATGCAATAATGATACCTACTCCCCAGGGTTGTTGTGAGCGTCTAATGAGATAATAATTGTGAAGAGCTTTACAAACCTTAAAGCCCTTTATAAATGCTATCATCATCATCATCATTATCATTGGTTGGCTAGGCAGTAGCTGGATAGGAATCTCTTTACCATATTGTTTTCTAATGGATTGTGTTGGAGGCACCCTTCCCACTTCTTTTTTTGGAGGGGGGAAGGCCGGGCAATTGGGGTTAAGTGACTTGCCCAAGGTCACACAGCTAGTAAGTGTGTCAAGTGTCTGAGGACTTCAGGGCTGGTGCTCTATTCACTGAGCCGCCTAGCTGCCCCATCCTTCCCACTTGTAAAATAACTTCCCTCATATTTCAAGTTCTGAGATTTCATCAGTGTGGACCTTTCCCTTTGTGAGGGAGTATAATATAGTCATGGTGGTATAAGACTCAAATAGAAACAATCCCTTCAGACTTCATAGTGACTTAGAAAACCAAAAATTAATATTATCTATGTTGTACTATATTTTTATTTATCTTAATTAAACATTTCCCAATTACATTTTCATATGTTTTTTGCTGCCCACTGGGCTTTGAGTCTGATACCTCTGTTGTAGTGGGGGGCACGTTGGATTTTGAGTCAGTCCAGATAGCCTGGGTTCACTTTCTGTCCCTGGTCCTTATCATGTTTGTGACCTTGAGCAAGTCACTACTTCTCTAAGGCTGTTTCCTTGATGTAAAAAATAAAGTAGTGGGACCAGATGACCCCCCATGGAGGTCCCTTCCAATGCTGAAGCTGTGATCCTATGATGTATATTGCAAACCCTTTCATGTTTGAGGGCATGCTTTCCTAAATTGGGACCACAATAATTCGTTTTTCTGAGAGCCGACTCTGGGTGTCAATCTCTCTGTGTGTAACTAGGCTGGTCTCTGTGCCTTTGCTTCTCTCCACCCCGCCCTCGCCCTCCCCCTCCAGGCACTCCCATCTCATCTCTGCCTCTTAGAGTTCTTAGCTTCCTTCAAAGCTGAGCTCAATGCCACCTCCTAGAGGAGGCCTTTTCTGATTCCCTCCCACCCCCTCCTTATATTGTATTTTACTTTCTATATAGTTTGCATACGCTTATGCAAACACTTACTTCCACAGACAGAGTGGAAGCTCCCTCAGGGCCGGGAATGTTTTATTTTTGTCTTCATATCTTCAGCACCTAACACACTGCCTGCCTAGCACACAGTAGGTACTAAATGCTCTTTGATTCATTGGTTGATTGGTTCTCAGAGAAGTGGCAGAATCTGTTATAAGGCTGGCACATGTACAGGTTCATATTTCAGAAAAAAACAAAACAACTGTCTCCCTCTCCAAAGTGTTTTGCTCTGGCTTTGCAGGGGACAGACCACTTTGCAAACATGTATTCTAAAGCTATTATCCTGAATGGAGATTCCAAAGCCCAGAGAGGCCAGCAAGTCGGCCAAGGTCACACAGCAGTTATTCAGCAGGAAGGTCAGGATTTACAAAGAGGGCTGGTGGTGCTGTGTCCTGAACTTTCTGGACCAGGCCATGCTCTTGGCCTGAGGGGATGAAGGGAGAGGAGAAGAAAGCAGAGGGGAGAGTGACTAACATATTCTACAAGGCACCATGGGACCACAGCTCCTTGACCCCTACCAAATGCAAATATTCATTACAGTGAAAGCGGACAGTAACCGCCAGGCAGGATACATATTTAAGGAACTAGGCACAAAACTGAGTTTATTTTTCTTATCTGATTCCCCCCCTTCTGGTGCAATCTGAGCACTGCTGAATGTTTGGCAGCCTCCTCTCCATAGTTGAGTTGTTTGTCATATTCTGGTGCTGATGATTCTGTTCTGATTTCTCTTTGGGGAGGAATTTACAGGCACATGTTGACCCAGCTTAATGGGAACAATGAGCAACAGCTATTTTATGAACAGGGCCCATCACATACCACAGTGTGCAAAGGCTCCCATTTTTCTCTAGGCTGTAGCAGCATTTCCTCCTTGGGTAGTAATAAAAACTCCCAATTCTATGGCACTTTACAGGTTGTAAATGGAAATAGAAGTTCAGAGAAGGCAAATGAATCACTCATGTTCCCACAAGTGTGTGAACCTAAACAATGAGCAATGTGCAAGCTACTCTTTCCATTATCCCACACTGCCTCCCATAATGCCTCCTGTGATTCAAGCTTTGAAAATGGTGGATAGTTTAGAAGTTTGGATCTGGTTTTTTCTTCCGATAATTGCCCAAGAGAATTCAGATGATGGCTAATTTGTATGCTACTAGTAGTATGTGGTGGGGACCGATTTGGTGAGTCACCTCAGCAAAGAGGTACCTCCCATGGAGGTAGATATAGCCTCCAGCTGCTCAGCTGAGAGGACATGAAGAGCTCCTCTGATTGGTCCCCGGTGACTGAGGCTGCCTCCAAGATGGTTGGATGCTGAAAATCAGGGAGGTTGGATTCCCATGAGAAGACCTACCCCTCCCTCATAGGCTGTAAGAGTGAACTTTGCTATACTTTTTCTCCTTTGGATTTCCAGTCCATGGTTGTGGTAGAAAGGGTAGAAGATTTCTCCCTCCTCCCTACCCCAGGCAGAAAATGGAGCTTTCAAGAACACTTGGCCAGCCACTTGTACTTGCCGAGACAAGCCAGAAAGAGTAGTTTCTGAACCTCTAATTACTGGCTGCCTTCTCTTACCTTTCAAAGGATCCAATGAAATAATATTTGTAAAGCTCTTAGCATGGTGCCTGGCACTTAGTAGGTACTTAATACATACTTATTACCTTCCCATCCCCCTTTGTTTCCTTTTGTGATCAAGGTCATCAACTAATGAGTTTGAGAATGAATGGTCATTTCCAGACTTTAGAAGTTGCCTTTTGGGTAATCCTTACTTCTGGAGTTTCCAAGAGAGTGAGAGTTGATGAATTCGAGTCAGGAATTGGCCTTCTAGAGGGAGAAGATTTTTTGGAAGAAAAAGATGGCCACTGACAGGATTGGCTTAACAACTGGAAGATTAAAGATACAGCAGAAGAGGCCAGGAGATACAGACCTTCCTATTCTTCATCACATCACTGTGTGTTATTCAAATTGTGTAGGTCTGAGGTAAATGAGATGATTCCTCAGTAATCTTACAAAATCTGTTGAATGAGCTCTTGGAGTATTTTCTGTTTCTGTATTCATTCATGGGTGCTTGTGAATCCTTTGCATCTTATTCACTTCCCATGACGGGTAAAATAAAAGTGCTCTATATCTAATAGTCATGTTGTATACTATAAGTATCCTTAGGAAAGGGAAATTGGTTAGCTACATTTGGCAATACCTAGGCATGAGCCATTTTTAAGCTCTATTTCTTGGAGGAATTGAATTGAAGACGTAACGAACCGAAGAGACTCCTTTTTGAGTCTGACCTCCAGTCCATGTGAGTCTAAAGTCTTTGGTGAGATCCTGGACTACAGGTAATAGGTAGGACAAGAATTTGTCCTGAACAGGGATCTCCACCATTGGCTTACCTTGACCAATCCTGTATCTCCAGGAGAAAGTGAGCTCTCTCTCTCCTCAAATGTCTCCCAGTACTTTGTAGACAAGAGAAAAGGCCAAAGGACAAAGAGTACCATTTTGAGAGTGCCAGGCAAAAAATTGTTTATGAAGTTATTGAATTTTTTAACAAAAAATAGTCTATTTATATTTGTGTTCACATAAAGTCAGACATTCAAAGTGGTCCCTTTCATATACCATACTCACTCCAAAATTGCTACCTCTGTGTGTAACATGTCTGGACTTGGGCAATTGCATGGGACTAGCTATAAAAATCAGCCTTTCTACTTTATAGCCCCCTCTAATTCCACAGACTCTCACAACCATTAGTATCTCAGAGCTCGGAGGGACCTTATCCTGTCAGAGCTAGAAGAAGCCTTAGATGTCATCTAGGTCAACTCCCAATTGAAAGAAGCCTTGGAACTAGGTGACATGTGTCATTGGTACTTGTCTCATAGTTTGTTGGTTCTCTGAAACTGGAGATGATGCCAGCTTTCATCTTTTCATTCCTGATACCAACTATAGGGCTTTATATATATATATAGTAAACACTTACAACATGTTTATTGACTGAATCTCCCTTCAAGTATCTTCCTAATTATCCACCTTCACAAATGCTCCTTATTCACCCAGGGATCGATCCTATAGGGCTTTGAAATGTCAGATAGTGGAAAGAGCTTTGGACTTGGAGTCAGAAGACTTGAGATCAAGGTCCAGCTCGGACACTCAGTGATCTGTGTCGCTTAAACTCCCTGAGCCTTGTTTCCATGTGTGTAATGTGGGAATGAGTGTACTTACACTATATACTTCATAGGGCTGTTTAAGGTCAACGCCCTTTAAATATGGTGTCTTCGGTCAAAGCTATAGTCACTTTGCCTTACTTATAGCTCTTGTCTAACTTGCATCTGGACAGTGATTCCTCCCAGGAAAATGGTCTTCCATTATTTAAATTGTTTCCATACCATATATAATTTGTCGCCCCAATAAGGTATGAGCTCGCTGAGGGCAGAGAATACGTCATTTCCCTGTAACATGAGAATAATCATGCCTGTACTATATACTTTACAGGATTGTTGTGAGGATATCATTTTGTAAACCTTAAAGTGCTTTAGAAGTTTGAGTGTTATTTGTTAATTCTTATCATTATACCTAATTTTAAATGAGTGCCCATGAATAGTAACTTTCCAAGTGTATTCCCTGTAAGCCTACATCTTCCTGAGCCTTCTCTATTGTTGCCTAGAGAGAAAGTATGATTGTACTAGATGTCTTTATTTTGTATTTTCTCCGTAATCTCTAGTATCATCTCCACATGAGAGGAGGTGACAGATACTCCATTCCTGGGCAGCTTTTTGGATTCAAATCCTGCCTTTTTCTAATTACTAACTGTAACATTGAGCAAGTTATTTATCCTTCCTGGGTCTCACTTTTCTCATCCAAAAATGAGGGAATTGTCTAGATGGTCTTTGTACCTCCTTCCACCTTTAGATCTGATTCTATGACTGGAAAACCATTTGTCCCGTGTGGTTAAGGTAAACTTTAGTTGAGGAGGAGTGACACTCAGCAGAATCTTTTTTTAAAAATTAATTAATTTATTTTTAGTTTAAAACATTCAGTTTTACAAGCTTTTGAGTTCCAAATTTTCTCCCCTTCCTTACCCTCCCCCTCCCCAAGACAGCATGTAATCTGATATAGGCTATACATATACATTCACATTAAACATATTTTCACATTAGTCATGTTGCAAAGAAGAATTATAACCAATGGAATGAACCATAAGAAAGAAGAAACAAAACAAGACAAAACAAAAAAGAGAGATCAAATAGTATGCTTCAATCTGCTTTCAGACTCCATAATTCTTTCTCAGGATGTAGATAGCATTTTCCATTGAAAACCTTCTGGAATTGTCTTGGATCATTGCAATGCTGAGAAGAGCTAAGTCTATCATAGTTGATCATCATTCAGTGTTGCTGTTACTGTATACAATGTTCTCCTGGTTCTGCTTACTTCACTCAGCATCAGTTCATATAAGTCTTTCCAAGTTTTTCTGAATTTGCCTGCTCATCATTTCTTATAACAAAATAGCATTCCATTACATTCATGTACCACAACTTGTTCAGCCATTCCCCAATTGATGGGTATCATAGGGGAATTCTTGATGGTATCATAGGGGAATTCTTGATGGAACTCCACTATTCACCATTGTGTACTTTATCTCTCTTTCTCCTTCCTCTCCTCCTATTCCTCTCTCCACTTTGTGTCTCTCCCCTCCCTGTTGCACTCCCTACTCCTTTGCCAGTTGCCTGTGGAATGGGGGAAGCAGGAGAGGGAGCATGGCATATTGGATAGAGTGCTGGACTTCGGACACAAATTGTGGGACCAGAAGTCATTTACCTAATGACTCTTGGCCCATTAAAACTCCCTAAGACTTTTCTACTAAGTTATAGATGGGTTTCTATTTCTATTCGTACCTTGATGTGGAAAGACAAGAGATTGGAATGTAAAAACGCTAATCTGAGCATCCAGCGACCAGGCCTTGAGTCTCTACTCTGCCTTTTACTGTGTGGTCTTGGGCAAGTCAAGGTCTAGTTAATAACATATGTACCACCTTCCTAGTCACAGGGTTATTTACAAAGGGAAGCACTATGTAAAAGTAAAAAGTGCCCTACTCTCTAGTAAACGACATCCTTCTCTCATAACTCTTATAAGATCTTGTACCTCTCCTATTCTGTCTCTCCCCCCCCCCCATTTCACTTTATAATATGGAGATAAAATGATAAAGGCCTAGACTAGCTTTCTGTGGCTATGGCAATGAGGAAAAAGGGGAAATTTCTAAAGATATTCTACAGCAGGAATTCTTAGCCTAGGGTCTGTGAGCTTAAAAACAATGATAATTTCATTTTAATATAATTGTTTTATTTGTAATCTTATGTATTTTATTGCATGCAATTAAAAACATTATCCTGATCAAGGGCCCAGAGGCTTCACCACACTGCCAAAAAGTCCATGACACAAACAAAGTGAAGAGCCCCAGGTGAAAAGAAAGAATCATTAAGGTCTGGGTGATAGATGAAGTTGGCTGGTTCAAATTGTGATAATACCATTCTTCACAGGATTGTTTTAAGGATCAGATAAGGCAATGTAGTTACAATGCTTTAGAAATCTTGCAATCCTAAATAAATTACATTATGTTATCATTATTTATTCATTCGACAAATATTTAGAGGTGTATATGTCTTGGCTTTCCTACTAGACTGTTTGCTCCCAGGTTATGGATTAAGAACACTAAATTTAAAATGAAACTGTGACTCTGTCACTTATCTGTGTGACATTGGATAAATCCCTTCCCTTTGCTAAGCCTTCATTTCCTCATCTATTAAAGTGGTGGACTAGATGATCTTTAGGAATCTTTTTAACTTTAGATCTATGATTCTACATCTAGGGGCTTCCTTTTCGCTTTACAGGCTACACAGGATTGTGCCCATAAGAGATGTTTAATAAGTATTGGATATGCTTCATCATGTTGTGATCCTATGATATCACAGCAGAGATTCAGTTCTATTCCACAGTTGATGGAGTTCTGAGGCATAAAGTCTATCAGAAGTCCACATTTCTAAAGCCAGTCTTCCAGGGTATGCTACTCAAGATCCTCCACAATTGGCAAAGAATTGGAAATCGAGGGCAGGTCTATGAATTGGGGAATGGCTAAACAAGTTGTGGTATACAAATGTAATGGAATATTATTGTGCTATAAGAAATGATGAGCAGGTGGATTTCAGAAAAACCTGGAAAGACTTACATGAACTGATGCAGAGTGAAGTGAGCAGAACCAGGAGAACACTGTATACAGCAACAGCAACAACATGCAATGATATGATAGACTTAGCTCCTCTCAGCAACACTGATCCAAGACAATTCCAAAAGACTCGTGATGGGAAAATGCTAATGACTTCCAGTGAAAGAAGTATGAAATCTGAACGCAGGTCACTTTTTTGTGTTTTTTCTTTCTCTTGGCTTTTTTCTTTTGTTCTGATTTTTCTTTTACAACATGACTAATGTGGAAATATGTTTAACATGGTTGTACATGTACAACCTATATCAAATTGCTTGACATCTTTAGAAGGGGGGAGGAGAGGGAAGGAGGGAGAAAAATTTAGAACTCAAAATTTTACAAAAATAAGTGTTGAAAACTATCTTTACACGTAATTAAAAAATCAAAAAAATCAAATACTATTAAGGAAAATAAAGATCCTCCACAACTGAGCCTCATTTCCCCACCTAGGCTTCTTGTGTTCTGCATCCTTTCTTCTAACTAATGGTTGCTCAATCTAATTTAACCTTTTTGGCTTTCTCTCACTTACAGCCTTTTCTCCATGCCTGGAATATGCTTCTTGCTAATCTTTGCCTGATAAAATCATCTTCCTTCAAGACCCAGCTCAGGTGCCACCTCTTCCATGAAGTCTCTAAGACTATTGCCTTAGTTGAAAGTGTTTTTTCCTCTCTCAGTTTTCCTCGTCAAGCTTGTCTGTGTCTCTCCTTTGCCCCTTACACATTTTACTTGACTCCATCCTTAAACAGAATCAAAGAATATCAGGCCTAAAAGGAAATTCAGAACTTGAGAATCCATAGGATCATGGAATCATACTATTTAAAGCTAGAATAGATTTCAGAAGTCCAGAGCCATAACCAGGATCTGTTGTGCCCAGGGCAAGAATCACAAAAGCATGGCTGGGATAAGAGGCAAAGAACTGTCACTTAGTTGGGGTAGCAGAAATAGTGACTGTAGGATGACAGGCTCCTTCACTGCAGACAGCCATGTGGACAGTGATGATGGTGGAATAGGGCAGAGTGAGTGAGGAACTTGACTGCGATTGCATCCTGGCAACTTCTTATTTTAAATGATTCCTGCTAACTTGGTAGTAAACTTCACAGTTGGTATATGATTGAAGGACTTCTTAATGTGGTACCTTGGGTTAAAGCTTTAGTCATTTTGCCTAATTAGAGCTCTTGTCTAATTTGCCGATGAACAATAATTCTGATTGAGAAAATGGATATCCAATATTTAGGTTGTCTCCATATCTTATCTATCCTTTGCCCCAAGAAGATATGAGTTCTTTGAGGGTGGAGAATATGCCATTTTTCAACTTTGTACCCTTGGGAATGAGCATGGTATCTTGTATGAGGCTGGCTGTAAATTAATTTTTTTTAAAATGAAATGGAATTGAATGAAGCAACATTCCACATAACTATCTAGAAAATTCTTACTGATATTCCCAGAAGAAAGAGCAATGCTCAAGTAAGAAGAGAGATGGATGTGCTTTCCAGTAAAAGGTAAATTTAGAGAAGGAAGATAAGCAGGCAAGAAACAGCTGTTATGTTACAGGCTGATATGGTTGCGATGAATTTGCTTCCTGCAGACTTCTGTCTAACCTTTGATTCTCATTCCAAAGCATTGTGCAAAGCTCTCTGTTCGTTTCTCTGGGAGGGCTGAATGGCTATACATATGCTTCCCTTTGTGAGCTGGGGAGAGGGTTTAGTGATCATTTCACATTGGCTGAATATGAGCTTTCCCCTGATCTTCCTTTCGCTTGAATGAACTCTTTTCAGGAAAACTCTGTTGTGACAGATGCTAAAGCATTTAATTCTTTGGCACTTGGGGAGGGGGGCATCAGTAGGGTGTTGTTTGCTTTTTTTTTTCCCAGTGTGTTGAAATATGGAAAAAAAATCTCTTACTGTAACACACTCCATTAATAGTGATGACACATTGGAACATTAGAAATTCCATATTGGGCCAAGAGTGGTGATAGTCTTATTTTCATGCAATATGCACAAGCACATTAAAAATCCAAGAAGATGACCTTAATGAGGGAAAGGAAACTCTGGCATGTGAAGATTGAGCTAAAGAACTGAGGGTGTTTGGGTTAGAGAAAAGAAGGCTCACAGGGAACATGATTGATGTCTTCAGGTATTTGAAGCGCTATCATGGGAAAGGATTAAACATTCTCTGTTTGGTCCTAGAGGTCTCACCTAGGAGCAGTGGGGGGAAGTTGGACAAGCCTTGATTTCATCTGGATATAGGGAAAAGTTTCCTAACAAAGAGTACTGTCCTGGAAGTGAAATGAGCTGCTTCTAATGAGTTAACTATCCCTCACTGTAGGGTTTCACACAAGGACTGAATGGCATTGGGGATATTATAGAAAGGATTCTTGTTCAGATATGATTAGGCCTAAATTATGGCTGAGGTCCCTTCGGTTTCTGAGATTTTCTGATTCTCTGTTTTAAGAAAACCAATCCATGCATTGTTGCTGGAGTTGTGAACTGATCCAAACATTCTGGATGACAATTTGGAACTATGCCCAAAGGGCTATAAAAATGTGCATACCCCTTGACCCAGCAATACCACTTCTAGGGATGTATCCCAAAGAGATCATATAAATGGGGAAAAGACCAACATGTACTAAAATATTTATAGCAGCTCTTATTGTGGTGGCTAAGAAATGGAAATTGAGGAGATGCCCATCAATTGAGGAATGGCTGAGCAAATTGTGGTATATGAATGTAATGGAATACTATTGTGCTATAAGAAATGATGAGAAGGTGGACTTCAGAAAAACCTGGAAAGACTTACATGAACTGGTGCTGAGTAAAGTGAGCAGAACCAAGAGAACATTGTACACAGTAACAGTCACATTGTGTAATGACTAACTTTGATAGAATTAGCTCTTCTCAGCAATGCAAAGACCTCAGACAACTCCAAAAGACTCATGATGGAAAATGGCATCCTCATCTAGGGAAAGAACTGTGGAGTCTGAATGCAGATCAAAGCATACTATTTGCTTTCTTTTTTGGTTTTGTTTGTTTTTTCATTCTTGTGGTTCCTTCCATTCATTCTAATTCTTCTATACAACATGACTAATGTGAAAATATGTTTAATAAGAATGTATATGTAGAACCTTTATCAGATTACACACTCTCTTGGGGAGGAGTGAAGGGAGGGAGGTGGAGAAAATTTAAAACTTATGGGAGTCAATGTTGCAAACTAAAAATAAATAAATTATTTTCTTTTTGGAGGGGGAAGGTGAGGTTATCAGGGTTAAGTAGCTTGCCCAAGGTCACACAGCTAGTAAGTGTCAAGTATCTGAGGTCAGATTTGAATTCGGGTCCTCCTGACTCCAGGGTCAGTGCTCTATTCACTGTGCCACCTAGCTGCCCCTTAAATTAACTAATAAAAAAAATAAAGAAAAAGGGCAAAAAAAGAAAATCAATCCGACAGCACTGTGCAGGATATTCTCAGGCAAAGAGGGGACCATAATACAGGGAGATGATTTGGGAGACTTTTGTAAATAAGGCATGATGGTGTGAGGCTGTACTAAGTGGTGCCATTTGGGATGTAGAGGAAAGGGGCTGAATCCTAGAGATATTTTGGAGGAAGACTTGACAGTACTTGGTAACAGATTAGGTTCATTCAACAAAGCATTATTATCAGTCAACTGGGAAAAATTTTTTGCATCAATTATTTCTGATAAGGGTCTGGTATCCAAGCTATATAGAAAATGAATATTGATATATAAAACCAAAATCCACTTTCCAATGGATAAATGGTAAGATGGTATGAATAATTAGTTCTCAAAAGAGAAATTGGAACTATTAACAACCATAGGAAAGATTGGTTCAAATCACTAATAACTAAATAAATTCAAAGCAAAACAATTCTGAATGTTTCATCTTCTACTCAGAAAATTGGCAAAGACAGGAATAATAAACACCGAATGCATTGTAAGACAGGTCCACTAACACACCATTGGTGTAGCTATGAATTGGTCCAATCATTCTGAAAAGCAATTTGGAATTATTTAAAAAAAGTGATTAAAGTGTCCATTTCTTTTGATTAACAGTTCCATTGTTAGGCATATATGCAAGGAGGTCCAGCCTAAAAAGTAAGGACTTATGTAAAGCAAAAAAAAAAAAAATTACAACAAAACTTTCATCGTAGCAAAGAAGTGGAAACAAAACAGATGCTCATTAATTGTGTGGATGGTTAAACAATGGTGGTATGTGAATATAACTGAATATTAATACTTTATAAGAAATGATGAAAGAATCATGAAAGAATATGAAGAATATCTAGAAGTATTGGAAGATTTCTATGAACAGATGAAAAGCTAAGTAAGCAAAACCAGTAAAATAATATATTGTTCCCAACAACATAAATAGAACAAACAAGAAAAACAATAACAAAATAAAAACTGAAAGCTGGGAATTATGGTGATCATATTTAGTCACAAAGAAAAGATATGGTAATGCATAGATGGGGGACTATATGTGTGGAACACTGCAAATAATGTCAGTTTTTGTTGATGTATGTGTTTGTTTTGCTGAAGTGTTTTCTCCCTTTTTCTTTTCTAGCCTTCATTATAAGGGATGGTGATCTGGGAAGGAAAGGAAAGCTGGATATTCTCACAAATGAAGGTGATGTGATGCACATACACTCTCTCACACACATAGTTAAAAAAGATAAACCCTTTCAAAAGCAGAATAAGCTGTCTCAAAAGATCATGGGTTCCCTTTTCCTAGAGATTCTCTAGTAGGGGCTAGATGACTGTCCTTCATGGATATCATACAGAGGATTACTTGATAGTTACAGTTTGAACTATATAACCTTTGAGCCCCCTTACAGCTTCAAGTTGTGATTCTTTAATCTCTTTGCAGCTCTTTCCAAACCTAACAATTACAGGTGTTCCCAAAGTCTTTCCTTGGTATTTTGCGCTCTCTCTCTCTCTCCCTCTCTCTCCAACTATCTGCCTGTCTATCCATCCATCCATCTATCCATCCATTTGCCTATCTATCTATATCTATCTATCTATCTGTCTATCACCACAGAGAACAAATACCCTCTCATGGCTTCATCCAGTATCTATAGCTCCATCCCTGTGTTTATTTCCATATTTCCAACTGCTTATAATAAAACTCTGTTAAGATATCTCATCATCCACTCCAACTCAATGTATTTCCTTAAACTGAACCCATGAAGTTTTCCTAAGAGTCCAGTTCCTTTCCTTAACGCTCCATTTCCATTACTAAAGCCATCAGTTTTCTAACCTAGAAGGCTGGCAAGCTGGAGTCATCTTTGCCTTTCCCCTTTCTGTCAATCTGTCTATCCCTTATGAATATGACTTTCAAAACCCATATCTTCAGTCTCAAACTCCCTCCTGAGCTCCCATTTCACTTTGTTGCCTTCTGGGCCACCAGTCTCTTCTGTCTTTGGGCAGGCCTATACCCATAACCCTAACCCTTTTGTAAAGAAGGTCAAGATGAGATTTGAAGTTGTTCAAGACATTGTTGCAAATCATTGAATTAAAAAAATTCACTTCAGGTCAAGCAAGATGATTCCTGAATTTGGGGGTAATTAGAGTGACTCCTGGGTAAAATTCCCTAGAGTCATGGGGAGACTTCTAACCAGCTGGCTCTTTATAACTCTCTTAATTCCTCTTAACCAAGATGGCTGCTTCCTTGGTGGCCTCTTCCTATTGTCATTAATAAATCTCTGTTCCTGGGTTCAAGTGCCAGCTCTGAAAATTAATAGCTAGGTAAGCATGGGCAAGCCACTTAGATATTTTTTAGTCTCATTTTCCTCATCTGTAAAATATGGATGAAAATCTTCATACTTCTTACCTCATAGGAGACAGCGAGAGTGATAGGGACTGCACCTATGGTTTCTTTGTTATGGGGAAGTCCTGGGTAAGGAAACTCTTTCTACCAATGCATGTTGGCATGTTCTCTGAAGCTGCCTGGTGTAAGAAGAGACTGAGCGACTCTAGAATTGAATCCAGGTCTTCCTGGTTTTGAGGCTGGCTGCCTACCCACTACTCCACATTGCTTCACAGCTTATCCTTAAGTCACTGTGTAAACAATGATCATGATGAGAGCTGGAGTTTAGATAGGACTAACTATGTGCCAGGCATGGTGCTAAGTGCTTTAAAACATTATCTTGTTTGATCCTTACACCAATCCTGGGAGGTAGATACTATTTTTATCCTCATTTGGTTTAGTTGTTCCAGCCCTGTCCAACTCTTCATGACCTTACTGGGGTTTTCTTGGCAAGGATACTGGAGTGGTTTGCTGTTTCCTTCTCCACCTTATTTTATAGATAAGGAAACTGAGGCAAACAAATTAAGTGACTTGCCTAGGGTCACACAGCTAATAAATTTCTGAGGCTGGATTTGAACTCCATAACCAAGGTCCTATCCACTGCACTACCTAGAGTTATTTTTTACTTATTATTCTGATTATATTATAATAACTATCACCATTTCTCTCACTACTTGGCTAAGTTGCTTACACTTACAGGGTCTCAGTTTCCTTATCTGTAAATTAAGAAGTTTGGACTAGATAGCTTTTAAGCCTCTAATTCTATATGCTTCTATGATCCTCTGATCTAGAAGACTGATGATGAAACAGTCACACTTCACCTCCGAGTAGACATGACTAATGTATGGATTATTTGTTACAATAGAGGGCTTTTGGTTTATGTATATGAAGACACAAGCAGAAGAGGTGCCCAACAAATACTGTTGAATTTAATTTCAGCTTCTGACTTTTATATTACCCACTGACACAACATTCCAGCAGTGAAGTCCCACCTCCAGTTTTAGACTGATATCTGGATCTATGTACCTATCAATAGATATGTTTATGTGTACTCAAATATTTCAATGCTTCGGTGGATCTGGGATTTCATCAACAAGGGCATTCCCTCCAGAGGTTCGGATTGCAAACCATCTGTGCCTTCTTCTTCTGAGCAACCCTAATCCATGTCTACCTCAGAGCCTTACCAGTTATGAGATCCTAGGTAAATCACTTCACTTGTTTGAGCCTCAGTTTTCTTACCTGTGAAATGGATTCTGTGGACTCCAAGATCTCTTCAACCTCTAAATCCATGACACTATGATCCTTCCATAAATCTACCACAGAGCAGTGTACCCCATCTACATTGGTATCTTGGGTGGGAAGGCTATTCAGGTGGTAAATAGCAAAGATGAGATTCAAATTCAGGTCCTGTGACTTCAAGTTCATTCAGTGTTCTTTCAACTGCCAACTCCACCAATCTCTTTATTTACATCTCTAAGGAGACAGATGAGCCATCCTTCCATGGGTATGCATCTTCCTTTCTGACATATTGGGGGCCTCAGTAACCATTTAGCCTAATCATCTCACTTACCCAGATAAGGAAACTGAGAACCATAGAGGTTAGTGATTTGCCCGAAGATTCATGGGTAGTAAGCATAAGAAGTAGGATTTGAACCCAGGTCTTTCTAGACTCATTCTTCCTTTCTGGAAGAAATAGTAATTTCTTCTGCACTTAAAGAGATGAATGATTTTATTGATGTGTATTCTCCTGCTTACACAGATCACAGCTTCTTATGGTCATAGGGGAAGGTTTTCAGCACTTGAGATTTCCCTCTACCCCATGTTTTATCTTGTCATAATCATTCCTGTTATAATAATAATAATTTATATTTATCTTTAAGGGTTACAGAAAAGCTTTGTCAGATAGGCAACATATGTTTTATTTTATATCCACTTAATAGATGCAGATGCTGAAGCTCAGAGATGTAAAATGACTTGTCCATGGTCACACGGATAGTAAATGAAAGAGCCATGAGACTGGGGACTCCTAACTCCAAGTCTAGCGTTCTGCCTACTAGACCAAATAGATTAACTAGACGGGTGGGGAACCTTCATCCTTGAGGCTACATGTAGCTCTCTCTAGGCTCTCAAGTGCAGCCCTTTGAGTGAATCTAAACTTCACGAAATAAATTCCCTTAATAAAAAGATTTGTTCTATAAAACTTGAACTCAGTCAAAAGGCCACACCCAAGAACCTAGAAGGCCCCACGTGGCTTCAAGGCTGCAGATTCTCCACTCCTGCTTCTACCTGTGTCACATGTCCACACATATGGCTAACTTAGTCATTCCCTAATTAGATTTAGGGATATTTTCCAAGCAAAAGCTCAGGTAGTTACTTAGAAGATTTCTATTGTTGTTCAGGCATGTCTGATTCTTCATGAACCCATTTGGGATTCTCCTGGCAAAGATATTGGAGTAGTTTTCCATTTCCTTCTTCAGCTCATTTTGAAAATGAGGAAACTGAGGCAAACAGGATTAAGTGACTTGCTCAGGATCACACAGCTAGTTTCTGAGGCCAGATTTGAACTCAGAAGATGAGTCTTCCTGACTCCAGATCTAGCATTATATCCACTCTACTACCTAGTTGCCAACATAAAAATAAAAGGAATGGAAAGGGGTGCATATAACTAGAATGAAGTTGTAGGGACACCTACTTCCTGACTACAAAAAATTGATAGCCAAATGATTTTACAGAATCTAATTTTTTCACAGTTTTTTCTTGTAGCTTCAGCCCTAAAGTATGACAAAATGTTGGATTTAAAATCAAAAAAAGTGTGTTCATGTCCTCACTCTGCTACTTACTAGCTGTGTGACCTTGGGCAAGTCCCCTTCCCTCTGTCAGCCTTAAGTTTCCCTCTCTGCAGTATAAGTCATTTGATGAGATGATGCCCCCTCCCTTGGATTCTACCATCCATGGCAGCCAACAGAGCCATGGTTTTGGCTAGTCTGTGTAATCAAAAGCTAATTCTCCTGAGAAGTGTAATAGAAACTGAACCACAGTTATGCAAGTCTAAGGCATTTATATTTTTTTATTTGCTGGAGATTATGTAAATTCCAGATATATAATGAAGGAAAAGGAATCTGCAGAAATAGCTTCGAGTTTTCTGTGGAAGGGATAGAAGACTGCAGGGCAGAGCCTTCTGCTTGGAGAAAGAGCCAAATTTTACCACTTGTTAAAATAATTTATTTCCTACAGATTGGCGAAAACATTCAGTAATTTAAATCCAGCTTAGTGGTGGTGAGTGATGAGCAAAAGGAGAACTGAAGGAAGAAGAGAGGAAATTATCCTCTTCGTTTAAAATTTTATTTCCTTTTCCTATTTTATTCCTGTTTCTTTCCTTTTGTGTTTTATTATGTGTGTTATAATAACTCTCATTTCTGTTGATTTTTAATGTTTATAAATGTATTTCCTTAAGAAAAATTCGGTAAGGTAGTAATGTATGTATTATATCCATTTTACGAATGGAGGTGATGAAGCTCAAAGAGGTAATATGACTTTGCCATGGTCACACAGCTAGTAAAGGAAACAGTTATGAGGTCCAGGTCTCAATTTCAAATCTAGTGCTGTTTCCACTAGGATAAAATATAGAACCGATGGACTCCTCTGTCTTGCATTGAAATTCAGGGTGTGCCATTAGTTGGCCCTCCTGTCTCATCTTTCAATACTCATAGGACAATCTACTTGTTCTATCCAATTCTGAACATGTTTAATGAATACTTACTGTGTATAAAGCCTTGTGGCAGGTGATAGGTAATCTATACAATTTAGATAAACCATAATCTCTACCTTCTTAGAACCTATAGGAAATAAGACAAATATAGGGAACTGTAACAGAAAATAAACTATGGTAAATGTATCATAGAGGTGTAAAACAAAGGGTGATGTCAAGTCTGAGTTAGAAGGGTGATCACTGATAGAAGATAAAGGCTTAGGATTGTAACTCTAGCTGAGGAAGCACCCCAGGAGCCATCTAGCCCAATTCTCCCTTTTACAGATGAGGAAAGTAAGGACCAGGGAGATTATATGGCTTGTCCAAGGTTACATGGGTAGTAAACATCAGGAGTGGCATTTCAACCCGGGTTTTCTGATTCTAGAGCCAATTCATCTTCCTGGAAGAAGGAACAATTTCCTCTATATTTAACTTTGAGAGATTAAAAATTTTATTGTGTATATTCTCTTCCCCTAGGGCAGCTAAATGGTATAGTACATAGAATGCTGAGACTGGAGTCAGGAAAACTTAACTTCCTTAGTTCAATCTGGTTTCAGACACTTACTAGCTGAATGATCCTGGCCAAGTCACTTAACCTTGTTTACCTCAATTTCCTCATTTGTAAAACGAACTGGAGAAGGAAATGGCAAATCACTCCAGATCTTTGCCAAGAAAACCCCAAATGGGGTCATGAAGAGTCAGACACGACTGAAATGATTGAACAATGACAAACAGCAACAATTCTCCCCCCACTGACAGATTATAACTTCCTATAGTCTTAGAAGAAAATATATGAGTTGTGATGGAAAATTTCCATTCTCGGATGACCAAGCCTGGTGCTCAACTCCTCCAGATTTAGCTAGGATGGTTCTTAGATGGCAGGCATACGGCCCATCTCCAGGACAGTCCAGTTATGGTTAGTATTTCAACATCTGCCTTTCTAATTTGGTAGGACTTGCCAGGGTTTCACCCCCAGGCATGGCCTTTGGGAACCCACCATTAAGATCTGCTCATAATTTCCTAACTAATACCATCATACATTTCCCCATACTATTCTCCCTATTTTGAAACATGTGTCTTCTCCTGCTCTTTCAAGACTCCTTTAAAATCCAACTCAAGTGGGCAGAACCAGGAGAACAATTTATACAGTAACAATAACTCAGATCAACACATTGACCAACCATGATTGCAGAGAAGTGATGCTGAAGAAATCTACTCACCTCTTGACAGAAAAATGATGGACTACATATGCAAAATGAGACACACATTTTTTTGGATGTGGCCAAAGGGGAGAAATTATTTTGGCTTGCCTATACATATTTGTTACAAGGGTTTTCTTTTCTTTTTCCAGTAAGGGGTGGAGTAGGAGGGAGAGAGAATAAATCCTTGTTAATTGAAAAAAATTAGATTAATTTAAAAATGAAAAAAACCTCATTTCCTTGATTAAGCTTACCCCTCTGTAATCATCCATTAACTCTGTGTCTTCTCAGAATGGATGTACTCAACATATATTCCTGGGTTAAATCCCATTACAACCACAAACTGTTTTTAAAAAACGAAACAAAACAAAACAAAACATTAGAGCCAACTTAATCCAGACAGAACTTAAATACCACAAAATTCTAGGTCAGAGAAAGAACAGGGGCCGCTCTTTATTATTGCTTGTAATGAGATTTCAGCTACATTCTGTTTGCTGTAATTTTTTAAAACGCTGTCTTACTCTTGTTTTTCTCCCTTAATTTTATTGTAAGCTTTTGAGGGCTGAGACCTTCTCTTCTTTTTCATGATTCCCCAGACAGTGAGCCCCCAGTTATTTTTGTAGCTTCTTTGTAGCAGATCTGTTTATTCCCTGCTGCCTAATGAAGACCCCTCTTTTACTTCTCACTGCTTTTACCCATTCATTTGGCAGTTTTCACTGATGTTTCAGCTGTTGAAGGCAAGAGCTGTGTATGCACAGTCATGATTTTGCCTTATGGTTTCCTGCCTTTCAATGCAGACTCCAAGGTAACACACTTTTAAAAGAGAGAGATGATGGTACAATCTCAGCTGTGCCACTGTTAGGGTCCAGAAACTTCTGACAGTCAGAGATTCATGATCTCTGGCACAGGAACAGCTAAGGGACTGGGGAGGGCTCAGAGGATGTTGTCAAAGACGCAGCTGTTACTGCATCCATTTTTTCTATATACTTATACGTCTACATGTTGCCTCTTTGAGACAATGTAAACCCCCTGAAAACAGTGACTTTCAGTTGATTTTTTTTTCTGTTCCCAGAACTAAGCATGGTTCCTGGCACATGGTTGGTACTTAATAAATGCTTATTGCTTGATTGAATGATTTATTATTGTCCAACTCTAACGCTCCTTGTGCTTAAGACCTCCAATGTTTTTCCATTATAACCCCCTGTTTGAGATTTTTCCCTAGAGATAATATACAACATAGGGGACAACAGGCATGGACTCAGAGGGAAAGCCATCTCAGTCCCTGGCCTCCCTGGCCTCCCTGTCACTGTGCTCCTCTGCCAAAAACAGATCTCACCGTTCTTCTTTTCAACATAGGAAGCTTTGCTGTAAGGTCCAGTTCATGAAATATTGACTGAAAAGCTTGGACTATCTCTGCTTTTATAAGCTGGTTACATGGAGCCTCACAGGGGAAGAGAAGCTAATACTCTTATCAGTGGTTCTTGGCAATATCTGCTGGCTTCCTGCCAGCTTTACTTTCCTGATTATGTTGTAACCATTTTCTAGTTGTGTGGCTTTGGATAAGTCACATGTCTCTGAATTTCACTTTTACCATCTCTTTAACGAGGATAATAATACTCGTACCATTTATTTACATTCTAGGACTTGTTGTGAGGACTGACTGAGGAAACATATTTAAAGCATTTTAAAAACTCTTAAAGCATTGTATAAATGTAATCTCATCATTGCTGCTGGTGATTATTATTCTTAGAGCATTTACAACTAGTTGGTGCTCAGCAAATACAATTTGTTAGACTGATTCTTCCAACGTTCTAATAGCTAACCCTGAGGCCTTTCTGTAATATTCTTGACCTGGCTTGTTTTTTTTTTTAACTTATCTTGTATTCATATTGTTTGTTTCTATGTCAACTCCATTTCTGAATATATCCCTTCTGCCTCTTCTACTAGAGAGCCATTCCTTATTAAAAAAAAAAAGAATAGAATAAATAAGAGAATATAAAAGCAGTTCTAGAAAACCAATTAATCAACCAACAAGCATTTATTAAGTACCTACTATGTACCAGGCATTGTTAGGTGCAAAAGAAACAGACAAAAAGAAATTATTCCTGCCTTCGAAGAACTTGTGTACCATTTGGGGAGACATATCTATACCTATATCTGTCTATGTCTATGACCACGTCTATATTTATATCTATTAGTACGTACATGACATCTACAAAATAAATACAAGCTGATTTGAGAGAGCAGGAAAGGCATTAATAGTTTAGGATCTCATATAGAAGGTTTCTCTTGAATTGGGCTTTGAAGGAAACTGGGCAGAGTTGAGTTGAGGAATACATTTCAGACATGGAGGAAAGCCAGTGAAAAAGCAAAGATGGGATTTAGTGTTGAGTGTGAGGAACAACAAGGTCAGTCTGACTGCACTTTGTAGTATATGGATGGGATTAAAGTTTAATAAGTCTAGAAAAGTAGGGTAGAGCTAAACTGTGAAGGATTTTAAAGGCCAAACACAGGAGCTTATGTTTACCTAAAGGGAACTGCTGGGAACCAGGAGAACACTGTACACAGGAGCAGCAACATTGTGGGATGACCAACTTCGATAAGCTTAGCTCTTCTCAGCAATGAATGATCTAAAACAACTCCAAAAGACTCATGATGGAAAATGCTATCCATAGCCAGAGAAAGAGCTATGGAGTCTCAATGCAGATGGAAGCAGACTATTTGCTCTCTTTTTTTTTGTTTCCTCTTTTTCATGGTTCCTTCTATTGGTTCTAATTCTTCTTTGCAATATGACTAATGTGAAAATATGTTTAATATGAATGTATATGTAGAACCTATATCAGATTACACATTGTTTTGGGGAGGGGGTGGGGAGGGAAGGGGAGAAAATTTAGAACTCAAAATCTTATGG